>NC_092050.1:72103906-72403906 GCF_003086295.3 Arachis hypogaea
TAAACCAAGGTATTCAGTTCATTGACGAGCAATGGAGGTTCATCTTCCCAAGTCTCCTTACCAAATAACTTGGCATTCAGCTTCATGATTGCTCCTAGATACTGAGCAACTTGCTCTTCAATAATATCTTCATCCTCTTCAGAGGAAGAATACTCATCAGAACTCATGAATGGCAACAGTAAGTTCAGTGGAATCTCTATGGTCTCTATATGAGCCTCAGATTCCTTTGGTTCTTCATTAAGGAACTCCTTAGGGGTCAGTGGACGTCCATTGAGATCTTCCTCACTGGAAATCACTGCCTCTTCCTCCTCTATAGGTTCGGCCATGTTGGGTATATTAATGGCCTTGCACTCTCTCTTTGGATTCTCTTCTGTATTGCTTGGGAGAGTACTAGGAGGAGTTTCAGTCACTCTTTTACTTAGTTGACCCACTTGTGCCTTCAAATTTTTGATGGAGGACCTTGTTTCAGTCATAAAACTTAGAGTGGTCTTAGATAGATCAGAGACTATGGTTGCTAAGTCAGAGAGGCTCTGCTTAGAATTCTCTGTCTGTTGCTCAGAAGATCATGGAAAAGGCTTGCTATTGCCAAACCTATTTCTACCACCATTATTGTTATTGAAGCCTTGATTAGGTTTCTGCTAATCCTTCCATAAGAAATTAGGATGATTCCTCCATGAAGGATTGTAAGTGTTTCCATAGGATTCTCTCATGTAATTCACCTCTTCCATTGCAGGATTCTCAGGGTCATAAGCTTCTTCTTCAGAGGAAGCTTCTTTAGTACTACCGGATGCAGCTTGCATTCCAGTCAGATTCTGAGAAATCATATTGACTTGCTGAGTCAATATTTTATTCTGAGCCAATATGGCATTCAGAGTATCAATCTCAAGAATCTTCTGAGTCATCCCATTATTCGCAGGATTTCTTTCAGAAGTGTACATGAACTGGTTATTTGCAACTATTTCAATGAGTTTCTGGGCTTCTGCAGGCGTCTTCTTCAGATGAAGAGATCCACCAGCAGAGTGATCCAATGACATCTTGGACAATTCAGACAGACCATCATAGAATATACATAAGATGCTCCATTCTGAAAGCATGTCAGAAGGACACCTTCTGATCAATTGCTTGTATCTTTCCCAAGCTTCATCGAGGGACTCACCTTCCTTTTGTCTGAAGGTTTGGACTTCCACTTTAAGCTTGCTCAACTTTTGAGGTGGAAAGAATTTGGCCAAGAAAGCATTGACCAACTTTTCCCATGAGTTCAGGCTTTCTTTAGGTTGTGAGTCCAACCATATCCTAGCTTTGTCTCTTACAGCAAAAGAGAAAAGCATAAGTCTGTAGACCTAAGGATTAACCCCATTGGTCTTAACAGTGTCACAGATTTGCAAGAATTCAGCTAAAAACTGATGAGGATCTTCCAATGGAAGTCCATGAAACTTGCAATTCTGCTACATTAGAGAAACTAATTGAGGCTTAAGCTCAAAGTTGTTTGCTCCAATTGCAGGAATTGAGATGCTCCTTCCATAGAAGTCAGAAGTGGGTGCAGTAAAGTCACCAAGCATCTTCCTTGCATCTCCACCATTGTTGTTATTTTCGGCTGCCATAACTACTTCTTTTTCGAAAATTTCTTTTAGGTCCTCTCCAGAGTGTTGTGTTTTGGCTTCTCTTAGCTTCCTCTTCAGAGTCCTTTCAGGTTCAGGATCAGCTTCAACAAGAATGTTCTTATCCTTGTTCCTGCTCACATGAAAAAGAAGAGAACAAAAAAGAAGAGGAATCCTCTATGTCACAGTATAGAGATTCCTTTATGTGAGTAGAAGAATAGAAGAAATAGAATGAAGAAGGGAGAAGAAGAATTCGAACACAAAGAGACGGAAAGGGTTCGAATTATAAGAAGAAGAGAAGTGTTAGTAAATAAATAAAATAAATAGAAAGAGATGAGAGAGAGAGAGAGAGTATTCGAATTTTAAAAAGAGGCAGAAGAAAAATATTTTTATTTTTATTTAATTAGTTAAGATAGAATTCGAAAATTAAGAAAAGAAATAAAAGTAATATGAAAACTAAATAAATTAATTAATTAAAAAGATTTTTGAAAAAGTTGTTAGTTGGTTTTCGAAAATTAGAGAGAGAGAAAAGTAGTTAGGTGGTTTTGAAAAAGATAAGAAATAGTAAACTTTTTAAAATCAAACAAACAAGTCAAGTGGTTAATTGAAAAAGATTTAAAAATAAATTTTGAAAAGATAAGAAGTTAGAAAAGGATTTTGAAATTAAGTTTTGAAAAAGATATGATTGAAAGATATGATTGAAATTTATTTTGAAAAAGATTTGAAAAGGAAATTAAAAAGATTTGATTTTTGAAATTAAAGTTGATTACTTGACTAACAAGAAACTACAAGATATGATTCTAGAATTTAAAGATTGATCCTTTCTTAATAGGCAAGTAACAACTTAAAAATTTTTGAATTAACACATTAATTGTTAGCATTAATTTCGAAAATTAAGAAATAAAAATAAGAAAAAGATTTTGAAGATCAATTTTAAAATTTTCGAAAATATTAAGAAAAAATGAAAAAGATTTGATTTTTGAAAAAGATTTTGAAAAGATAGAATTTTTAAATTGAAATTTTGACTTGACTAATAAGAAACAACCAAATTTTGAAAATTTTTGACTAAGTCAATCCCAAAATTTCGAAATTTATTATAAGAATAAGGGAAAGATATTTTTTTTATTTTTGAATTTTTAATGAGGAGAGAGAAAAATAACAAAATGTAAAAAGACATAGGAAATTAGGATTAAATCAAATAATGCATGCAAGAACACTTTGAATGTCAAGATGAACACCAAGAACATATTTTTGAAAATTTTTAACAAAAGAAAGACATGCAAGACACCAAACTTAGAAATTTTTTTAACTTTAGACACTAATGATTCGAAAAAGCACAAAAAAACAAGAAAAGACACAAAACAAGAAAATTCAAAGATCAAAGAAGGATAATCATCAAGAACAACTTGAAGATCAATGAAGAACATAATTCATGAGTTTTTGAAAATTAAAGAAAAATTAAAAAGATGCTATTGACACCAAACTTAAAATTTGACACAACACTCAAACAAGAAACACAAAATATTTTTGGTTTTATGATTTTATCAAATTTTTTTTTTGTATTTTTCGAAAATTATTTTAGAAAAGGAAAATAAAGAAATTCAAAGTTTTTAATAAGAATTCCAGGATTCCTGTAATGTTAGTCTAAAGCTTCGGTCCAAAAGATTAGACATGGCCAATGGCCAGCCAAGCTTTAGCATAGAATTATGAATGAGAATCCAAAGGCTCATGCAATGTGATTCTAAAGCTCCGGTCCAAAAGAATTAGACATGGCCAAGTGGCCATCCAAGCTTTAACATAACACATATATGCATGTCCTTTTTACAATGGAAGGTGGAAACCTCGGTCCAAAAGATTAGACATGGCTTAACAGCCAGCCAGGTTTCACCATATCTCATGAAGCTCTAGAATTCATTCTTAAAAACTCTGAAGAACAAATTTTTTTTTTCGAAAATAAAATTAAAAAGCTTAAACATAAAATAAAATTACCCAATCTAAGCAACAAGATGAACCGTCAGTTGTCCAAACTCGAACAATCCCGGCAACGGCGCCAAAAACTTGATAGTGAGAAATCGTGATTCACACTTTTCACATCTCCACACAACTAACCAGCAAGTGCACTGGGTCATCCAAGTAATACCTTACGTGAGTAAGGGTCGATCCCACGGAGATTGTCGTCTTGAAGCAAGCTATGGTCATCTTGTAATCTCAGTCAGGCGGATTCAAATGGTTATTAAAATATAATTAAAACATAAAATAAAATAAAGTTACTTATGTAATTCATTGGTGGGAATTTCAGATAAGTGTTTGGAGACGCTTTGATGCTTCTGAACCTCTGCTTTCCAATTTCCTTCTTCCAATCATGCGAGCTCCCTTCCATGGCAAGCTGTAAGATCCTCTCAGTGAAAATGGTCTTCTACGGTTTCTGCACGGCTAATCAACTGTCGGATTTCTCGTCTCGGATGAAAAATACCAGGTACAGCTACCACATGGCTAATCATCTGTCGGTTCCCGCTAGCGTCAGAATAGAATCCATTGATCCTTTTGCACACTGTCACTGTGCCCAACATTTGCAGGTTTGAAGCTCGTCACAGTCATCCCTTCCCGGATCCTACTCGGAATATCACAGACAAGGTTTAGACTTTTCGGATCCCAAGAATGCTGCCAATGATTCTAGCCTATACCACGAAGATACTAATCTCACGGACTCGATCCGTGTATTAGATATCCAAGAGAATATACTCCAGCTGTTGTCCAATGACTACGTTGAACATCATGTACACCGCTTTGTGGTTGTTAGGCACGCAGATCTTGGCTAAGCGAGTAACGAAGATTGGGTGATTGTCACGGGTCACCCCTTCATTCTGACTTAACTGAATTAAGTACGAGAGTATATCTTGGAGAAGAAGTAGGCGTGAATTGAAAGAAAAACAATAGTACTTGCATTAATTCATGAAGAACAGTAGAGCTTCACACCTTAATCTATGGGGTGTAGAAACTCCACCGTAGAAAATACATAAGTGAAAAAGGTCTAGACATGGCCGTGAGGCCAGCCTCTAAATGTGAACAATGGTCTACGATAGCATAAGATCGTTCGAATACAATAGTAAAAAGTACTATTTATACTAAACTAGTAACTTAGGTTTACAGAAAATGAATAACTAAGTGCAGATAGTGCAGAAATCCACTTCTGGGGCCCACTTGGTGTGTGCTTGGGCTGAGCATTGAAGCTTTCACGTGCATAGGCTATTCCTGGAGTTAAATGCCAACTTTGGTGCCAGTTTGGGCGTTTAACTCCAATTCTAGTGCCAGTTTGGGTGTTTTACGTCAAGATGTTTTAGGTTGGCTTTAGATGCCAGTTTGGGCCATCAAATCTCGGGCAAAGTATGGACTATTATATATTTCTGGAAAGTCCAGGATATTTACTTTCCAACGCAATTGAGAGTGTGCTAATTGGGCTTCTGTATCTCCAGAAAATCCACTTCGAGTGTAGGAGGGTCAGAATCCAACAGCATCTACAGTCCTTTTTCAGCCTCTGAATCAGATTTTTGCTCAAGTCTCTCAATTTCAGCCAGAAAATACCTGAAATTATAGAAAAATACACAAACTCATAGTAAAGTCTAGAAATGTGATTTTTGTATAAAAACTAATAAAAATATAATAAAAAGTAATTAAAACATACTAAAAATTATGTAAAAACATTGCTAAAAATGGTATAAATTATCCGCTTATCAGTAATCTAGGTTTACTATCCTAGTTGTGGACCACAAATATGGCAACTGTGTGGAATCAATCCAAATCAATCAATCATCCTTGAGAATTAGTCAAAAGACGTAATTGATCTCAATCCATAAGTGCTAGTCAACTCACTAATTACTTAGTGAAAGACTAGCGTCAATGGAAACCAAATCAATTAAATAATCTCACACAATGCCGATTGGACATCCACAACTCAATTCCACCCAAACACCCAATTTTTTAACCAAGGAATTAAACGTGCAAGAAATTAAACATCAAAGCAATAAAAGTTAAAGCAATTAAATGCAAGGGAAAGAAATGGCAAGAAAGTAACTTAACATGCAAGAAAGTAAATGAAAGCAAGTAAAAGTCAAAGCAATAAAACTTTAAAAGCAAGAAACCTCTTGGCAAGTAATTGAGGACTAAGGCTACCTATCCTAGCCATTGACCCCAAACATATGATGATTATGAAGAGTTAATCTTACTTAGTCAATCTTACATCAAAGATAAGTCAAATAGGCATAGTTAATTTCAATCTCTAAGTCCTATGTCAACACTAAGGGGTCACATAGAGTCAAGGGAGACCAAATCAACTAACTACTCTAATGTATCAAACAAGAATGGACATCAATGACTCAAGGAACACCAAAGTCAACAATTTCAAGCCAAGAATGGAGAAAAACTAAGTAAAGACTAGGCCAAGCATTTTATCAAACACTTGGTGTGCATGAAAATAAAATAATATTAAAATGCATTAAAACAAATTCCTAACTACCAAAAGCAAGAAAATGACAATGACAACTAAAGAAAGCAATAAATGACATGGAAACATAAATTTGCATTAATTAGAATTAAAATAACAAAAGTGTTCATAACATGAAAATTAACATAAAAGAGAAAACAACAAAAGAGATGAAGAAGATAAAGACAAGAAAGCATAGAAACATAAATGAAACTACATTAAAACAAGAATTATAGTGCTGAAATTAAAAGAAAACTAAGCTAAAAACCCTAATTCTAGAGAGAGGGAGGAGCTTCTCTCTCTAGAAACTAAGAGAAAACATAATAAAAACTAAACCGATTTGCCCCCCTTCATTCCTCTTCACTTTGTCCTTAAATAGCTTTAGAAAATGAGTTGGATTCGGTTTTGGGGCCCAAAAATCGCTGCCAACGAGTTGCAATTAATGAGGTCACGTGCATGGACCTGTCCGGACACACAGATGTGTGCGTCTGCACACATGCTGAATCCTGACTTGTGTGTACGCACACTTAGACTTATGTCTACTATAGCAAATTGCATATCATTTTAAAGTCCCGGATGTTAGCTTTCCAATGCCACTGGAACCGTCTCATTTGGACCTCTGTAGCTCAAGTTATGACCAATTTAGTACAGAGAGGTCAGGGTTGGCAGCTTTCCAAATCCTTCATTTCTTGAATTCTTCCCTTTTGCATGCTCTTTCCTCAATTCTTCAACCCATACTTGCCTTGGAAACCTGAAAATCACTTAACAAATACATCAAGACACCAAATGGGATTAAAGTGAATAAAATTGACTAAATTAAGCACAAAAGAGCATGTTTTCACTTTCAAGCACGAGTTAGGGAGAAATCTCAAAAGCATGCTATTTAGATGAATAAATGTGGGTTTATGTGATAAAATCCACTCAAATCAAACCAAAATATATCGTAAAATATGGACTCATCATCACACTAAAAGGGGCGTGTCATATGCCACAGCTAGGAGGCGTGTCCCTAGCACATGCCCTCGATGAAGCATTCAAAGACAAGCCACAATAAGTGGCGTATTGCACACCAGGGAGAGGAAGCGTGTCTCCCACACACGCCTTCAAAGTACACAAGGCCAAGGAAGGAAGTGTGTCACATGCCAAGCTAAGGAAGAGTGTACATGAGACACGCCAAGCACCAAGCACACAAGGCCAGGTTAAATGAAGCGTGTGACACGCCAAATAATTGAGGCCCAATTTCATCCTATTTTGAGGGTGTGTTGCACACCAAGTTTTCTCCTCCAATATCACCCAATTGTGTGGCGTGTTGCATGCCAGAATCAAGGGGAGTGTGTTGTGGACACACCTTCGAGCCCTCTTGTCAATGGGCGTGTAACACGCCGCATTCCCAAGTATAGCACGCCAAGATCCCCTTCAAGTCCATTCCAAATACACTCCAAGCAAAGTCCACAATCCACAATCAATCAAAGGCCATAGGACCCATTAGCAAGCAAGCTTCATGACTAGTAATAGTTAGTTAGAAATTGTAAATTTGATGTAATTTGAATTTAATTTGAATTTCATTTTAGGATAGCTATAAAAGCCCATAGAGCATACTTTGTTATGGGGGCCTCTACTCTACACTTCTTCACACACTTTTCTCCTTCGTTTTGAGTTCTAGCTCTATATCATGAGTCCATTAAGGGGAGGAGCTCTGTGGAATTCTAATGGATTAATGATTTTTCTCTTCTTCTAAATCTCTGCATTGTTGTTCTAAGATAGAGTTTTCATTGTTTATCATAAAAATTCAATTCAATTGGAAAATATCTTGAAGCTCACTTGAATTCCATGATTGACTTGGAAAAGTAATCAGAAGAATTGAGGTTCAAAACTTCTTTCTCATAATTCTTATGATTTTGGATATGGAATTGATAAGTGACATAAGACACACCTTATCTGGATCTTGAGGATTGTGTGACTTTAAATCCGAGATTAAGCTTCACTCTTTTCATGAGCAATTGATCAAGGAATTGGCAATTGATTAAGTCAAGAAAAATTGAATGACCAAGGACTTGAGGTTCAACTACGTATAATTTGCCAGAGGTCTTTCTTTTGCATGATTGAGAAGGAAGTGAGAATAATTGATCTTGAAGAGTCCTCATCTCCAAACCTTAACTTCTTAATTCAAATTACTTTTTCCGCCGTTTACTTGCTTTCCTCTAATTCAAGTCATTTACTAGCTTTCTTTCAATTCCAGTCATTTACTGCTTTCCTTTAATTCTGTCAATTCATTATGCTATTTTAATTCCTAGCCTTCATTTAATTACTATCAATTAAGTTACTCTTAGTTTATTACTTCAATTTACTGCTTTTCTTCTATTGCTTCATTTATTTATGTTCATTTATTTGTTTTTCTTTAATTTCATTAGTGCTTTATTTTTAATTGCTTTTTTTCCATTAGATCTTTACTTTCAAGTAGTTCTTTAACTTTGCATATCAACAAACCACATTTTGAATCGTTTAGCTAAACTAATCAATTAATCATTATTGCTTATTAATCCTCGTAGAAATGATAACTCACTCACTATGATATTACTTGATATGATTCGATATACTTACCGATTTGTGGGTTTGCTTAAATGCCCGCATCACCAGTCAGTAAAAATCACCGATATGGTCGTTGAAAATGGGTGATTTCTAGTTGTATATGATAGTTTCTAGCTTTATATTTTATTTTATTATGGCCAATATATATATATGATTTATCTATAGAATAGGGAGATCTCATATATATATATTTCATATATTTTCCATTTTTGGACTTTCTTTCAAATTACGCCTAACGGAGTATCAAACCTAGCTCGTTCAGATCATAGACTAAGACAAAAAAGGAAAAAAGATTTTCCAGTATCGATGTATCGGTTAAGATAGTGAATGGAGCCCCCTTTGTGAGACCAGGCCCGGGCGACTGTTTACCAAAAACACAGGTCTCCGCAAAGTCGTAAGACCATGTATGGGGCTGACGCCTGCCCAGTGCCGGAAGGTCGTTGTGGTCGGACTCTATTATGGATTTCTGAGCACATTCTCCATAGGGCCCAGTGTCAGTGTCGGCCCAGCAGAGTGCTTTCGCCGTTGGTGTTCTTTCCGATCTCTACGCATTTCACCGCTCCATAGTGAATTCCTCCTATTTTTTGTAAAGACGAAGAAACAAATTCGATTTTCTCTATTCTACTATATATATATATATATATAACAGGTAGGTAAAGGCAACAAAAGAAAATCCTTACCGATAGTTTGGTAATTTATGAATGAAAATAAAAAAAATTATAGACATTTAGACATCTGTGTAGTTATTTTATTTTTAAACTTTATATTTTAGCAACGATTGTTACCGATGACAACAAAATACTTTTAAAAATAGTAAAATTTACCAATAATTAGTTAAAATTGATATACTTTTTCTATAGCCTAACTTCCAATAATATTAATTACCAATACCTTAGCCCCCAGTAGTAAGACTTACTGTTGACAATGCTTAATACACTACTACATGTTAGACCTTTAGTAACATTTACCTGGTAATATTTATTTAAATGTTAGTAATTATCATAAAATTAAATATTAAGTAACATTTATACTCAAATGTTAGTAAATACATTTAATTTTTTCAAAAACTTACAAAAAGTGTTGCCTATTCTCAACTAGATCTCAAAATCCAATCAGGTGTTTTCATTCCCAGTTCTTCACTCTCTCCCTTACTGCTCTAAAATGGTGAAACCACCCTCTTCATCCTCCTCAATTTCTTACTCTGCCTCTTCAATCTGTCGCTCCTCTCATCTATCTCATGGTTCGCAAATGGAAACCACAAATCGCGTGCTCTACTTTGAATTCGTCTCTTCATTCTCTTGTTCACAATTATCATCAAAGTTGTTGCCATCGTCACGTCCATTGTGATGATAGGCAAGGATATCTCGAATTCAATCTGAAATCTCTGCTCTAGGATCTGAATTAGAAACTCTCGAGGTACGTAGATCTTAATCTATTATTTCATGACAAATAGAAGAGAAATTATTGAAATTACTTTTCTTATCTTTCCCTGAAGTAGTAACTGCATGAGAAATGAAAATAGTAACTTGTGCAGATTGATAGTAACTAATTAATTCTATTTCTCACTCAACTGATTGAACTTCTCATGATTTGCAATAGAAATTACTCATTTCGATTTGAATTGCATGATGTTGAAGCTTCTTATAGCAGATCGAAAAAGAAAAACTTTAATTGCATAAGTAAGTTCTCTTATCTTTCACTGAATTTGTTTTTTCATTTGGCTTCTCAATTATATCTAAAAAATTATAGTTAAGGATTTTCATTGTTATGTGAATGAATACATATGTTGTGTTTGACAACGAATCCAATTTTTTTTAGTATAAAGTTTTTTATGAAAGTTCTTTGAGTTTTTGGAAGTGCATTTAAGGTGTTTGAAGAAATGACTCAAAAAACTTTGTTACTATATATCTTAGAGGAACCTGGACATAGTAAAATTTAAGGGAGTCTGCTTCACCTTTAGATTTAAGATCAGATTTTACAGTAAGAGATTCTGATCAATATAATGCATAATTTTCATTTGGAAGTTGAGGATATGGCTAGCGTTGACAATCAATATTTGCATAATCTTCTATTAATAATAATCTTATTAAGTATACTTTGCTCACCAAAATTGTGCATTTAAAGCGTGCTCACTTTTCTATATTTATTCATCTCTTAATTTGCTACTCAAATCAAATTACTTGAGACTCAAACAATAGTTATTTCCATATCTAAATAGAAAAGTTATCTATCTAAGGGAGATCAGAACATAGAAGAACAGAGCTTGGTTGTGACTTGTGATGATCACTTAATGGATAATGGCACAAGATAAAATAGTTGTTTATGTCTTTGATTTATTCTGAGTGGTGGTTTATAAATTTTTTTGATATTTCGTAACTTGTTAAAATGAATAATATCGCATGCAGGAAAATTGCCGGAAGCAACATGCTGGATGCATGGAACCATTGGTCGGAATTCTAGATTTGCCTCTTAACAATGAAGCCAACCATTGTCCTCTTCTTTGGTTATCAAGATTCCTTCAAACTAGAAAGTGAGATTACAACTTCCTATATTATCTCATTAGCTAACTAAATCAATAAAATTTCATTAGTTCTTACGAAGCAAAGTTTTAGGGCTGAATACTTCACTCTTATAGTAGAACTAGATTAAGGTCTAATAGATTCTAAGGCTAATGTAGTTTTTTTTTGTTTCTTGCTTGCCTAATGACATTTAAATTTGAAGTCTAGCTTAATTGTCTTCTCCTCTCTATTTACATATTACTTCCATTGCAGCTGTACAGGATTAATTAAAGATGTAAAGTCCCTGAATGTGAAGGCCGCCTTTCTTCTCTGTCTCTCTGAGCTGGCGTCTTTCACTCCACCGCCACCTCTCTTGCTTCTGTCATCGCCTTCAGCGCTTGCTCTCCTGTCTGTTGCTCTGTTGTGGTTTTCTTTCGTCCCTGCCTCAGTTCCAGTAGGTCCTTTGTCCTCTTATTCGTTGTAGTTGATTCTTTCCTCTGTTAATTCCTTGTCATTCCTTACATATTAGAATTTTGACTTTGGCTGTAAATTTTAATTGGCTTTTGTTTCAATGAGCATGGGGACTGCCAATGATTCAGGTTCCTTAAACATTGTTGTTCATTTTTCTTTGGTCCCCCCTCTCTCTAAATTGTCACCATTATTTATATTCATTTTTTATTTTTGTTATTGGTAATGGCAGGGATGAGTTTGGTTGAAGATGGTCATGTCAGAAAGAGGAGCAGAAAAAAAAACCATGGCTGAGATGGAGCAAGAGAACATAAAGAGCAATTAGAAAAAATTAAATAGAAGGTTAAATGCTTTATTGCTTGTTGCGTTGGTATTTTCTGAGTACCTTTCTACTATTATAAATTTGTGGTTAACTTGTATCTATATTGAAATGGTGATCTTAGTTGGGATTAAGGTCGATGACATTACTTGTTCTTATTAAAGGTTTCCTGTAATTTAACTGAATGGTATTGTACATTTGTATTCATTGTCTTGAAAATGAATGTAGATGCTCAAAATATAAATAGAGAGAACAATGGATGAGATCAATTGTGGAACACAGGTGATGAGATCAGTTGTAGCTCAGAAACAAAAGTATATTTGCGCAGCACTCCATATATACCACTTATTTCTTGCTTTTGGGTTTGTTGTGCAATTAAATGAGGTTTTATATATATTAGCATTCAAAAATTGAATTACTATGGTAATTGTTCTGGTTCCAATTACACAATAGATGGCTTCTTATTTTTAAAATTTTAATTCTTATTATATAGTTGAGTTGCAAGGTTGACATTCTCAATTCTTATGGATGGAGAATTGCTCAATTATGTATTTGATTTGTCTTTAATCACTTGTTGACCTTTGCTATTTTCTGGATACAATGTGGATTCACCATAAGGTATCATTTTCATTTTTTGTTTACTTTTTCTTTAGTAAAATACTTAAATCTACAGAATCTGCTAAACTTAATTGGAGAGGGAGATTCAAATAAACTATTCCACGAGGTTAGCGAAATTGTTTGCTCTTTATTTTTCTATTTATGTATATATTCTTTGATGTTCTTTCTTATTTCAGTTATTTGAGGTTATGTTGGTTAATGACAAGATGTTCGATCCTCTAGGAAACCTAAATTTATAATTGACTCAGAAGAAGAGGAGAGTGACAAGTCTAATGGTGAACTTGACGTCAATGTTGGGCAAATTGTTGGTTATGATACTATTTGTGCAATTTGTGACAATGGTGATGAAATACTTTCGTATGTCTTCTCAATACAAGTTCATGGTTATAAGGACTTGCATTATTTTGCTCTCCATCCTTTATGTATTACTAAGAAATTAGGCCATTTTCATATTTGTTTTACTAAACTAGTTACTTTTGTTTCAATAATTCAGCTATGATGGAAGATGCTGAATTCACTAAAACTCAAGTTACAGTAAGTAACTATCTCACATCTTTAGCTATTTTGAGAACAAATATAACTTGAGATGTTTGGATGTATTTTCTCATAAGGAGTGGAAAAAAAAGAGTAAATCGGAGTCAATTATCTTGGTTCTCCTCTTCGGTTATACTCTAAAATAAAGTATTTCAAATTGAATAAAAACTAAGATTTTTCATTAGCACTTTTGAAAGTAAGTGATGCTGAATACTTTGTTTGAAACTTCCTATTATTTTTCTTCTCCACCTGTTTCATTTTCATCTCAAAGTCTCAAACTCAGTGTTAGCAATATATTTCTCAATTTCTAATTGTAGCTTTATAAGATGAAATCTAAACTTTGTAGGCCTTTCCATCATGAAGCATGAGTGTTTATTAGCATGCGTAATGAACATTAAGTTCAATTAAATAATAATTGTGGTTTTAATTTTTATTTAATCATGTAAGCATATTGGAGAAATAGAAAAATTGACTTATTAGACCAATTTTAATGTTTAAATATCTTGAGTTTAATTTGTAAAGTAGGTGTAGAATATGTAATTGAGGAAAAAAATTTTAATTCAATATTTTGTGCATTTAAATGTTACTAAAGATCTATTGTAATATTTTTTATTGTTAGCAAAGAAAATCTTTTGTAACATTTATTAGAATATTGCTAATGAATATCTATTGTAACATTTTTGAAAGTGTTATTAGAAAGACTTATTGCGACATTTTTTAAGTATTACATAAAATATCTATTATAATATTTTGTAAGTGTTACAAAAAAGATCTATTGTAATATTTTTCTAAGTGTTACAGAAAATATCTACGGTAACATTTTTCTAAATATTACAAAAATTATCTATGATAGCATTTTTCTAAGCGTTACAAAAAATATCTATTATAACATTTCTCTAAGTGTTACCATGGATGATTTATTGTAACATTTCTCATAATATTACTATAGAATATCTTTTGTAATATTTTTACTAAATATTATTAAATTTTTAGAAAAATATTAATATACTACAAGAAATTACTAGAATAGCGACCGATTCTGGTGGTCGCTAAAACCTTGGTTGTTAATTTAAAAATAGCGACCAACTTCGGTCGCTAACCGTTAGCGACCGATTTTCAACCAATGCTACCAAACTAGTACCAAAAAATATTGATCACTAAATAGTGACCACTTTTTTTGTCGCTAAATAGGTCGCTGAGAAAATCGGTCGCTAAATAGCGACCAACTTTTTGGTCGCTAAATCGGTCGCTGATAAAATTGGTCACTAGTGTCTGATTTTAAAATCGGTCGTTAAATCAGTCACTGTTATTAATTTCCTAATTATAAATGTTTACTAATTTCATATATACCACTATTAAAACTTAATTTTCATAAATAATTATATTATATGAAAATATCCTGGATAAAATCATATTTAAATTTTAAACTATACAATTTTACCGGATAAAATTCAAATTTTTGGTACATTTAGTATCTTGTGTTTTTTTTGGTAGTATTCAAATTCCAAGTTAAATTTAAACTCAGAAAAACTAAGATTACTAATTCACTAGTTAAATAAACAAAAAATTTGTATTATTATATTTTTTGGACGATCGTACAAATCATGAAAGAGAAGTACAATAATTAATAGTATATTCCCAAATGGAAATTATATTAAAATACACTGCATTCTTTTCTCTATGCTTACATAATTACATTTTCAAAGCCATTTCCTTTTGTTTTGAACTGTTTACTGTTGTATATGAAGCTCAAAGCCTTTCCATTCTTGATAGGTAACTCTCTGCAGAATAATTAAGCAATTGTATATAATAAGATGTTGCAAATTTTGCGTGGATTAGCATAAATAATTGCAAGCTTTAAACACAAATATACATACATAGATGGGTAGATACATACCTATTCCTATAGGCAAAAGAGGTATAATATATTTGCATAGTGACTTCAAATAATTCATCATTCCATGGCAGATTTTTTGGCTTCCCCTGAGTAGTGCCAGAGCTGCAAGAAGGTATTTAACTTAATTAGAACCTTAAGAATTCAACTACTTCTAGGATGAAAAATGTTAGCCAGGATATGTTTATTAATTGAGGGTAAAATCGAAGTATACATGTAAAATGTAAATCATGACACAACAAAATTCAATATAATAATTAATCCAAAATCCAAATATCGAACTTCGGTCAATATAGTTGGAGCCTACAAGGCTAAAACTAACAGTTAGAAGGCGTATAGCAATATAACAAAATTTACTGCATACAAAAACACACACTATTATATTTCTAGATTACTTAATTTTCCACGTCAAGGGTTCAATATAGTCAACATATATGAGATATATATTTAATTACAAGCCAAATGAGTAACTGAGATACAAGGAACTTTAATTACAAGCCAAATGAGTAAAACATACATGACATCACAAATTGGGAAAATCTAAGTGACCAATAGGTTTTAGCCAACATATAGCCAACAATTCCATTTTCACTCTCCTTTCAAAAAGGAAAAGACACACCTGGTTACTCGGTTTCCTTATTTTTCTTACTACGCAGCATGACACTTTCAAATTAGTTCCAGTTGTAAACTTCATTGCTTGCTCAATTTATTTTATCCTCTATTTTGCTAGTGAGATTGTTCACCAATCAGTTTTAAATCACTACATAAGTTTCTTGTCAGACATATTAATACATGAAACTTTTATCCAATTGCAACCTTCAAAATTGTATTCAATAGAATTTGGACAGGATAGAGTACCTTCGTTAGCCTCTCCTCTGTTGCATTCAAAGCACGTGACTTATCAACTTTTGAAAGATATAAGTCCCTCTATCTCTCTTGGCAGTAGAAAGTTCTAAAGCTATCTTTTGCTCCCGAATAGCTTTCTTTAATGCTATTGTAACAAGACTCGTTTAAGCTTTTACTAAATGAAAACAAGATATGTTAACCAAAAAATGGAAACAAGATACGGATTGTATAGTCCTACCTAGTTCTTCAGTGAGATCATCCTACTTGAATTTACTTAGGTATTTAATATTCCAAAGGTCGCATGTTTTACGTTTTCCTTTCTGATTTTGTGCTATGATTGAAAACATGCTTCTTTGGCCTTATATTTGCTAATATTAATCTTCTCTTATTACCATTCAATGCCGTGATATGTGCGATAAGTGATTTCAGGGATTACAGGGCAGGAATGGCTTGGAGGATGGAAAGAAAGCATGCAAAAGTAGAAGGAATACAAGAAATTGAAGGAACTGCAAAGTTGTCAGCCCTGACCTCTTCGCACTCAAATGGTCATAACTTGAGCTACAGAGGTCCAAATGAGGCGGTTCCAGTTGCGTTGGAAATCTAACATCCGAGGCTTCACAATGATATATAATTTACTATAGCTGCCCTAAAGATAGGCGACACGCACACATGGATCACTCGCACGCGTGGATCACGCGCACGCGTGGATCACGCACACGCATGACCTGGAGAAAATTCAATCGACGTGTATGACGCGTACGCGTGATTTTGCTGTGTGCTGGACGTATCAGAAATCACTGGGGGCAATTTCTGGGCTGTTCTCGACCCAGTATTTGGCCCAAAAAACACGTATTAGAGGCTACAGAGTGGAGGAATCCATTCATTCATTGACAAAACATTCATAATTCACAATTTTTAGGTTTTAGATGTAGTTTCTAGAGAGAGACGATCTCTCCTCTCTCTAGGTTTTAGGAATTTGGATTTCTCTTAGGTTAGGTTTATTTCTTCTCTATTCCAGGTTCAATGTTCCTTTAATTTAGTTTCTCTTCTACTTTTATTTATTCTAGTACTTTGGTTTATATATTTCTCTTGTTAATTACTTATGTTGCCAAATTGGTTTATGAACTCTTCATGTTAGATTTGAATTTATATTTAATGCAATTTGAGGTATTTCAGATTTATGATTTTAATTTAGCTTTTTATATTCTTAGCTTGAATTGATTAATTGATGACACTTGAGTTATAAAACTCCATTGTTGATTGATAATTGGAATTTGCTGGTTGATTTCGATCCCTCTAAAGCTAGTCTTTCCTTAGGAGTTGACTAGGACTTGAGGAATCAAATTGATTAGTCCACTTGACTTTCCTTTATTTGGTAAGGATTAACTAAGTGGGAGTTATAAAGAATTCTCATCACAATTGATAAGGAAAACTAGGATAGGATTTCCAGTTTTCATACCTTGCTAAGAGCTTTATTAGTTATTACTTTAATTCTTGCAATTTACTTTTCCTGTTCATTATTCAAAAACACCAAAAGGATAATCTTCCATAACCAATAATAAATACACCTCCCTGCAATTCCTTGAGAGATGACCTGAGGTTTAAATACTTCGGTTATCAATTTTATTAGGGTTTGTTACTTGTGACAACCAAAACTTTTGTACGAAAGGATTTCTTGTCGGTCTAGAAGCTATACTTGCAACGAGAACTTAATTGTGAAAATTCTAGACCGCGCGAGAGTTCCGTTCATCAAAATGGTACCGTTGTCGGGGAATCGCAAATGTGTGCCTTATTATTGGTTATTGTAAATATTTTCTTTTTCGTTTCTTTGTTAGTGTTTCTAGTTTTAGGAGTTTATTTTCATTAATTTTTATTAATTTTTATTTTCTTTAGCTACTATGAATTCTCACCCCTCTGGTTTCAAGTTTGGTTCCAATGTTGTTGTAAGGAATGGAAGCTATAATGAGAACATGCATCAAAGTTGGAAGAATCAAAGACGGGAGGAGCCACAAGGATTTCATCAACCCTCTTGGCAACAATCCCCTCCAATGCGCTATAACCAACAACCATTCTGTGATGCATACCAAGACAATAGTTATGGTGGACCCTTTCGTGACAAACCATCTCTACCAAATTACTATGGTCCAGAGCCATTCCAGGGAGCGTACCAAGATGATGAATATGGTGGACCCCTTGTAGTTACCAACAAGCACCACCATATGCTTATGAACCACCTCCCCAACATACCTTTGAACCACTATACTCACAAGCCCCTTTACACCATTCACCTCCATATGACCCTAACCCATATCTACCATACCAACCACCCTATGAACCGTATGAACCATACATAGAGTCATCCCAATTCCAACCCGATTTCTCCCAAGAACCACCACCTCCATATACACCATGTCCATATCCATCAATCCAAGAGCACTATGATCCTACTTATGATAGCCGAGCGCAACAAGAATCAAAGGATCATCTCAAGAAAACTGTGGATCAATTTTATGCAACCCTTCATCAATTGAAGCAAGCAATAAATCAATTAGCTTCCCAAAGTTCGGACACTCAAGGAACTCCCATGACCTCATGTGGAGAATCTAATGAAGAACGTAGCATGAAGGAGACACTAAAAAATTCGGTGGACAGTAAGGAGCATGACTTTGTACTGGAACAAATGGAGGAAGCCGGAATTATTGAAGAGGAAGAAGTGGTCGAAGACTTAGGAGATGCGGAACGTCCATGGGAAAGCCCAGTCATAAAGCCCCCTTCTAAGGAGTTTGAATTTGATGTTGAGAAGGGTGTACAACCTCCAAGGCATATCATGGTTGAAGACTTTGAAGGGGATGATCAAGAGATGGATTCAATCATTGATGAATTATTATCTACATTTGAATCCTCTCCCATTGGACTTGACATGGAGATTAAAGAAGAAGAAGTACAACCTCCCATGCCCTTGGTGAACAATGAAGAAAAGATCAAATTGGAAGAAAGCTACCAAGAAGAAGAGGTTGATATTGAAGAAGCTTGCAAAGAGGTGGAAGTTGTCAAAGAAGAGCCCAAGGGAATCGAGCTGGAGATCACCTTGCCAAGGTTGTTAGAGACCTCTCCCCCAAAGCCATCACCATCCATCCCTTCATTCAAGTGGGTAAATCTATCATTTCTAAGCTTAATTAGCCCACTTGAATATGCTATGCTTGAGACGGATGGGCAACTTAGAGCTCTTTGTGGCTATAAGAGTAAGAGAGAGATGGTTAGTGGTTGGTAACACAATCCTAGGTTAATTATGGTAGGAAGCTCACGGCTGAATTATCATGGTTGGAAGAATACTAAATTATATGGGTCTAGGAAGATGTTTGGATGCTTCAGTGAGAATTTGGATTGCTTACCACCCGGTTGGAACAAAGATTGTCAACAAGAAGACAGGTGCAAAAGCAAGGTTTGGGACCCCGGAATTCAGTCTAGCAATCAACACTCTTGGGGCCTTGTCACTTGCTTAATCTTGCTTGAAGGCTCTTTGCGCCTAGTTTGGGATCCCGGAGGCCGTTGGAATTACAAACACTGGTGGAGATTTCCGGATGAGTTCAAGCACAAGCCACCATAACAAGGGGCTCACCGAATGTCCAACTTAAGGACTATAACTAAAAGTGCTAGGTGGGAGACAACCCACCATGGTATGATCGTTCTTTTTCAATCTTGGTTTTATTTTATTTTATTTTGTTTTATTCTTAGTTTTATGTTATTCTATTTTTCTTAGTGTTCATGCATATAGTCTGCATTTGCATCTGCATTCTGCATAAAAAAAAAGAAACAAAAAAAAAAGTATGGCAGAAAGTTATGTGGGAGTAATGCAAAAAGTGTGCTAATCGCACAAGCATCACCACGCGTACGCATCCTTCACGCGTACGCGTCATCTGAGAATTTGGCACTTCATGCGTACGCGTCAACGACGCGCACGCGTGACTTTGCGAATTTGACGTAAAAGGTGTATTGGCCGAAAGTTTTGCTGGCTTGGTGCTGGAATTGTGCTAGAAGCACAAACCCACCCACGTGTACGCGTCATTAACGCATGCACGTCATTTTCCACTTTTGAACTTCCACGCGTGCGCATGCCTGACGCGCACGTGTCATATGACATTTTGGCACATATCGCAAAATGAACAGAGGGTTGTGCGAGCGCCACGATGCCCTCGCGCGAATAGCACAAACATGGTCACGCGTACGCGTGACCGACGCCTACGCGTCGCCCCCCTGAGTGCGCGACCCACGCGTACGCGTGGAGTACGCGTACGTGTCATTTGCGAATCCACACTTGAACCCTGCGCAGCCTTGTTTTTCATATCTTATCTTTCTAAATCCTAATTTCTTCCTTCTTCTTTCTTCTTTCTTTTCTTTCTTCTTTATTCTCCCATCTTTTTCCATTCTTTCTCTTTTTTTACTCTTCTCTTCTTCTGTTCCCTTCCATCATATTTTCTTCACCTCACGTTCTTCATTACCCTTCTTTATCACCTTCTTCTCAAAGTTCTTTCTTTCTATTTTCTTTTTCTTCTTCTTTTTATTATTTATCTATTTTTGAATTATTTTACTTGGTGTTAGAAATCTAATTGGGTGATTGTTTTCTTCCATATTTGCTTGTGGATTATTAGGAAGTTATTTGACAATTATCACTAATTATTATTTTTGGGTTATTTGCATGTTCAAATTTAATAGTTTCCCTATCATATTAAACATGCATACCAAGTGTTTGTGAATAAGCCCGTATAGCATTGTGCATTTTTAATTATTCTACTCTTCGACTCTAATGCCTGCTTTTCACAAAACCTTTCCTATATTTTATTAATTAATTATAATTGTCAATACAAACGTGATTGTTGATTTGTTATGAGTGATAATACATTTTAGCAATTAATGCTTGATCTATGCTACTCATGCCTTTGCCGGCATGCTAATAAACATCTTGCATCTAATTGCCTTCATATTTCTTGCTATATTTCCATTGATGTCCTAATTACATGAAGTCGCGACCATGTGTTAATGATATTCTTCTTTACCTTAGCAAGATTATCACTTGTATTGCCCTCTTCCTTGCTCTATCCCTTTGAATTGCATGTTACCTTTCTTTTCTCCCTTTTCAGGCTGGCCACCATGAGGGAAAAGGAAAAGTTTCTAACTGGAGCAATAAACAAATCTGCCACACAATCTTTGGAGAAAAAGCATCAGTTAGAGCCACCCGTCCACTTGTACATCTCTGCATGCACCGAGGTGGGTGCAATCTTTAAGTGTGGGGAGGTCGATACCGACTTCCTCGGGTTAGTACTTCCTGACTCAACACCAATGTTTAACTTTTTTTTTGTTAAATTAGTTGTTGCATTTGCATGTTTGTTTGATTTTGTGCATATTTTACCACTTGGTTGAAGTAATATTTTCTTTTTCAAGAAAATTTTTATAGCATTTCACTAATTTGAATTAAACTTTTTGAAAAACTTGTTTGAAGAAATTTTAATTTGGAACATGGTTTTAGAGCTCGAACACACAAAACCGGTGAGATTTTGAGCCTACTTGATTGGTTGCATCTTATCAACCAATATTTTATTTTTTTGGGTGTGTGTTGTTCTCTCTAAAATTGTGATCTTTGTCTTGCTTGATTCTATATTTCCATTGTTTAATGTATGCATGCACTTATGTGATTGAGGCCTTGTTTAACTAAGCTTACATACCCATATGGCCTTAACCTTTCATTATCCTTTGTAAACCAATTTGAGCCTATTTTACCCCTTTTATTCTTTACTTTGGCACATCATTAACTCTAAGCTGAAAACAATAATGTCCTTAATTTGAATCCTTGGTTAGCTTAGACTAGTGAGAGTGCTTATGATTTAAGTGTGGGGAAATTGGGTTTGGAAACATTTGGTTTGAGAATTGAGTATGTTAGAATTTTCTGAAAATGTGAAAGAATGTTCCTTATATGTTCATGCATTTAATACCTTAATCATATGCCTTGAGAAAAGCAAAAGAAAGAAAAATTATGAAAAAAAAGAGAAAAGAAAAGAAAAGAAAAAGAGCAAATAACAAAAAGGGGACAAAATGCCCCAAAATAAATGTTGGTAGCAATACATATGAGTTGTACTAAAGTTGGGAAGCATGAATATGTGGTAAACATAGTTAATGGGCAGTTAGATTTTGCATTGTAATTACATGGATTGTCTTAAGTTAGGTGGGAAGTTTAGGTTAATTAAGAATTCAGATTTTAGTCCACTTGACCAAATACAATCCTACCTTAACCCTAACCGCATTACAACCCTTAAAAGACCTCTTGATATGTGTATCTGTGCATTAAATTCTTTGTTGATTAGTAGAAGAAGAGCAAGTCTTAGAAAGCAAGATTAGTAGAGAATTGAGAGAATCGAACCTTAAACACCTGAGCGATTAGAGTGTATACACTTCCAGTGAGGGTTCAATGCTCGATTCCTTGTTCTCGGCTTTCATGAGCTTTCTTCTTACAAGTTTACTTGTACTTTATTTTATAATTTGAATTAGTGAAATCCAGTTCATGTCTGTTCTTGGAAGATTTATTTACTTTGACCAAGTAGGTAGAAACATTTTGCATGCAGTTGCATTCACATAGATAGGTTGCATTTCATACTCTCTACCATTCCTCTTCACTCTTTTAGTTCTCTTGAGCTTAGCATGAGGACATGCTAATGTTTAAGTGTGGGGAGGTTGATAAACCCCATTTTTAGGGTTTATCCTGTGCTTAATCTAGTGGATTTTATCCATTATTCTCACACTTATTCATACAATTCGCATGTTTTACGTTTTCCTTCCTGATTTTGTGCCATGATTGAAAACATGCTTTTTTGGCCTTATATTTGCTAATATTAATCCTCTCTTATTACCATTCGATGCCGTGATATGTGCGTTAAGTGATTTCAGGGATTACTGGTGCACGAAATTGTGATGTCAATGGCGCCAACAACTTGTATGCACAATTGTAATCTCAACTCTTTTTCACAACTTCGCACAACTAACCAGCAAGTGCACTGGGTCGTCCAAGTAATAAACCTTACGTGAGTAACGGTCGATCCCACAGAGATTGTCGGCTTGAAGCAAGCTATGGTCATCCTTGTAAATCTCAGTCAGGCGGATTCAAATGGTTATAAGGTTTTGATAATTAAAAGATAAATAAAATATAAAATAAGATAGAAATACTTATGTAATTCATTGGTGGGAATTTCAGAAAAGCGTCTAGAGATGCTTTGTTGCTTCAGAACCTCTACTTTCCTATTGCCTTCTTCCAACCATGCGTTACCTCCTTCTATGGCAAGCTGTATGATCCTCTCGGATGAAAACAAATCCATATGCGCTGTCACCGCACAGCTAATCATCTATCGGTTTCCGCTAGTGTCGGAATAGGACCATTGTCCTTTTGCACACTGTCACTTGTGCCCCACATTTGCAGGTTTGAAGCTCATCACAGTCATCCCTTCTTAGATCCTACTTGGAATACCACAGACAAGGTTTAGACTTTTCGAATCCCAGGAATGGCTGCCAATAATTCTAGCCTATACCACGAAGGTTCTAATCTTAGATTAGAAACCCAAGAGATAAGCACTCAAGCTATTGCAGATAGAACGGACGTGGTTGTCAGGCACGCGCTCATAGATGAGAATGATGATGAGTGTCACAGATCATCACATTCATCAGGTTGAAGTGCGAGTGGATATCTTAGAGAAGAAGTAGGCGTGAATTAAAGAGAAAAACAATAGTACTTGTATTAATTCATGAAGAACAGCAGAGCTCCACACCTTAATCTCTGGGGTGTAGAAACTCCACCACAGAAAATACATAAGTGAAAAGAGGTCTAGGCATGGCCGTAAGGCCAGCCTCCAAACCTGAACAGATGATAGTCTACAATAGCATATGAATACATTAGTAAAAGGTCCTATTTATAATGAATTAATGGCCTAGGGTTTACAGAAATAAGTAAATCATGTAAAAAATCCACTTCCGGGGCCCACTTGGTGTGTAATTGGGGTCAGCATTGAAGATTTTTCGTGCTTAGGCTGTTCCTGGAGTTAAACGCCAGCTTTGGTGCCAGTTTGGCGTTTAACTCCAATTCTAGTGCTAGTTTGGGCGTTTTACGCCAGAATTCCTTGGGTTGACTTTGAACGCCAGTTTGGGACATCAAATCTCGGGCAAAGTATAGACTATTATATATTGCTGGAAAGTCCAGGATGTCTACTTTTCAACGCAATTGAGAGCGCACAAATTGGGCTTCTGTAGCTCTAGAAAATCCACTTCGAGTGTAGGGAGGTCAGAATCCAACAACATCTGCAGTCCTTTTTCAGCCTCTGAATAAGATTTTTGCTCAGGTCCCTCAATTTCAGCCAGAAAATACCTAAAATCATAGAATAACACACAAACTCATAGTAAAGTCCAGAAATATGATTTTTATTTAAAAACTAATAATTATATACTAAAAACTAACTAAATTATACTAAAAACTATGTAAAAACAATACCAAAAAGCGTATAAATTATCCGCTCATCACAACACTAAACTTAAATTGTTGCTTGTCCCCAAGCAACTAAAAACAAAATAGGATAAAAAGAAGAGAGTATACAATAAATTCTGAAAACATCTATGAAGATCATTCTTAATTAGATGAGCGGGGCCATTAGCTTTTTGCTTCTGAACAGTTTTGGCATCTCACTTTATCCTTTGAAGTTCAGAATGATTGGCATCTATAGGAACTCAAAATTCAGATAGTGTTATTGATTCTCCTAGTTCAGTATGTTGATTCTTGAACACAGTTACTTAATGAGTCTTGGCCGTGACCCAAAGCATTTTGTTTTCCAATATTACCACCGGATACATAAATGCCACAAACACATGACTGGGTGAACCTTTTCAGATTGTGACTCAGCTTTGCTAGAGTCCCCAGTTAGAGGTGCCCAGAGCTCTTAAGCACACTCTTTTTGCTTTGGACCATGACTTTAACCGCTCAGTCTCAAGCTTTTCACTTGACACCTTCACGCCACAAGCACATGGTTAGGGACAGCTTGGTTTAGCTGCTTAGGCCAGGATTTTATTCCTTTGGGCCCTCCTATCTATTAATGCTCAAAGCATTGGATCCTTTTTCTACCCTTGCCTTTTGGTTTAAAGGGTTACTGGCTTTTTCTGCTTGCTTTTTCTTTTTCTTTCTTTTGTCTTTTTTCTTTATTTTTTCGCCACTTTTTTTTGCAAGCTTTTTCACTGCTTTTTCTTGCTTCAAGAATCAATTTTATGATTTTTCAGATTATCAATAACATTTCTCCTTTTTTATTATTCTTTCAAGATCCAACAATTTTAACATTCATAAACAACAAATTCAAAAATATGCACTATTCAAGCATTCATTCAGAAAAACAAAAAGTATTGCCACCACATCAAAATAATTAAACTATTTTAAAATTCGAAATTCATGTACTTCTCTTTCTTTTTCAGAAAATATTTTTTTTCATTTAAGAGAGGTGAAGGATTCATAGGACATTCATAACTTTAAAGCATAGGCACTAGACACTAATGATCATATAATGAAAATGCAAACATAGATAGCAGATAAAGCATAAAAATAAAAAAAATAGAAAGATAAGAACAAGGGAATCAGAACGGGTCCACCTTAATGATGGCGGCTAGTTCTTCCTCTTGAAGATCCAATGGAACGCTTGAGCTCCTCTATGTCTCTTCCTTGCCTTTGTTGCTCTTCCCTCATGGCTATTTGATCCTCTCTAATTTCATGGAGAATAATGGAGTGCTCTTGGTGCTCCATTCTTAGTTGCTCCATATTGGAACTCAAATCTCCTAAAGAGGTGTTAATTTGCTCCCAATAGTTGTGTGGAGGAAAATGCATCCCTTGAGGCATCTCGGGGATTTCTTGATGAGGGACTTTCTCATGCTCTTGTTGAAGTCCATAAGTAGGCTCTCTCATTTGCTCCATCCACTTTTTAGTGATGGGCTTGTCCTCTTCAATGAGGATGTCTTCTCCTATGACAACTCCAGCTAAATTGCATAGGTGACAGATGAGATGAGGGAAGGCTAACCTTGCCAAAGTGGAGGTTTTGTCAGCCACTTTGTAGAGTTCTAGAGATATGATCTCATGAACTTCTACTTCCTCTCCAATCATGATGCTATGGATCATGATAGCCCAGTCTATTGTAACTTCAGATCGGTTGCTAGTAGGAATGATGGAGCATTGGATGAATTCCAACCATCCCCTAGCCACAGGTTTGAGGTCAAGCCTTCTTAATTGAACCGACTTGCCTTTGGAGTCTCTTTTCCACTGAGCTCCTTTCACACATATGTCCATGAGGACTTGGTCCAACCTTTGATCAAAGTTGACCCTTCTAGTGTAGGGGCGTGCATCTCTTTGCATCATTGGTAAGTTGAATGCCAACCTTACATTTTTCGGACTGAAATCTAAGTATTTCCCCCGAACCATTGTAAGCCAATTCTTTAGGTTCGGGTTCACACTTTGATAATGGTTTTTGGTGACCCATGCATTAGCATAGAACTCTTGAACCATTAAGATTTTGACTTGTTGAATGGGGTTAGTGAGAACTTCCCAACCTCTTTTTCGAATCTCATGTCAGATCTCCGGATACTCATTCCTTTTGAGCATGAAAGGGACCTCAGGGATCACCTTCTTCTTGGCCACAACTTCATAGAAGTGGTCTTGTTGGACCTTTGAGATGAATCTCTCTATCTTCCATGACTCAGAGGAAGAAGCTTTTGCCTTTCCTTTCCTCTTTCTAGAGGTTTTTTTGGCCTTAGGTGCCATAAATGGTTATGGAAAAACAAAAAGCATCACTTTTACCACACCAAACTTAGAAGGTTTGCTCGTCCTCGAGCAAAAGAAGAAGGAAGGAAGGAGAAGAAGAAGAAAAATTGGAGGAGATGGAGTGAGGGGAGTGGTTCGGCCAAGAGGGGAGAAGTGTGTATATTGTGTGAAGATGAAGGTGGTAAGGAGGGGTTTATATAGGAGTGGAGAGTGGGGTAGGGTTCGTGTATGAGGGGTTGGGTGTGGGAGGGAAAGGATTTTGAATTTGAAATGTGAGGTGATGGGAAATAGGTGATTTGGGGAAGGGTGTTATGGGAAGGTGAAGAGAAGAGAGAGAGAGAGAGAGTTGAGGTAGGTGGAGATCCTGTGGGGTCCACAGATCCTGAGGTGTCAAGGATTTCTCATCCCTGCACCATTTTGGCGTGTAAACACCCCTTGGAATGCCAATCCTGGCGTTTAAACGCCAGGTTGCTGCCCATTTCTGGCATTTAACGCCAGCTTTTCTTCCCTTTCTGGCGTTAAACGCCAGCTTGATGCCCTTTTCTGCGCCAGCTTGATGCCCTTTTCTGGCGTTAAACACCCAGAATGGTGCCAGACTGGGCGTTTAACGCCCATTTTGCTACCCTTACTGGCGTTTAAACGCCAGTAGGCTCCTCCTCCAGGGTGTGCTATTTTTTTATCCTGTTTTTTATTTTGCTTTGATTTTTGCAGTTGTTTTTGTGACTCCACATGATCATCAACCTAAAGAAAACATAAAATAACAATAGAAATTTACATAGATAAGTAAAAATTGGGTTTCCTCCCAACTAGCGCTTCTTTAATGTCAATAGCTTGACAGTGGGCTCTCATGGAGCCTCACAGATACTCAAAGCATGATGTTAGCCTCCCAACACCAAACTTAGAGTTTGAATGTGGGGGCTCTGTTTGACTCTGCATTGAGAGAAGCTTGTCATGCTTCTTCTCCATGTGTACAGAAGGAGATTCTTTACCTTTAAACACAAGGTAGTCCTCATTCACTTGAAGGACCAACTCTCCTCTATCAACATCAATCACAGCTTTTGCTGTGGCTAGGAAGGGTCTGCCAAGGATGATGTATTCATCCTTATTCTTCCCAGTGTCCAGGATTATGAAGTCAGCAGGGATGTAAAGTGTAACATCCCGCATTTTTGAAAACCTAAATGTAAATAAATTGTGATTTTATCTTGTTAAGTTTAAATTTTGTAATTTTAGAAATTATTTTGTTAGAAATAATTAAATAGATTCAGAGATAATTTTATTTTGAACCAATTAATATTCTTCAGTAACTTTATTATAATGGAATATTTTGTAGAATTTTAGTAATTGAAAATTAAGAAAGAATTGTACAATTTAATTTAAGTAATTTTTATTATGAATAAGTTATGACTTATTATTAATTTGAACTCTTTATTTTATAAACTGAACAATTGAGAATAATTAAATTAGTTTTATTAATATTTGGAGTTAAGTTAATTAATATTTTTGTGTAAATTTTTATAATTGGTTATTTTATATAATTAAATTTAAGAAATTTCTATTATGAATAAATGTGGTTTATTTTATTAACTTGAGCCCTTAAAGATTAATTTATTAGGAATGATTAAATTGATTTTGATAAATACTTTAATTTTAAGTCAATTAGTATTTACGCACAATTTTGATTATAACTAGTTATTTTATATAAATTGAAATTAAAGTTATGATAGAAAAATAATGAAAGGTTATATAATTTAATATAGGTAATTGATATTTTGAGTTTAACTGTATTTTATAAGTTGTGATTAGTAAGTTTATTTTATAATTTAAATTAAAAATAATTATTTGACTCATTGGTATGTTGGTAAATAAAATTATATATGTTTCTAAAGTAATTTTATAGTAATATATTTAAATCTAAATTTTCTCTTTTATTTTAAATATTATGTAAAATTCGTATGTTAATCGTATATGTTTTATTGTAATTTTAACCTATGTTTCTTATTTTTACGTATCATTATTGTGTAACACGTATACTTCTCACCCAATTAGTCACACACACATATACGGTACACTAACCCCTCCCTTATTCCTCCACGCTTCTTTTCTCCCCACCATTCATTCATGGATGAACACCCTCCACACAAATAAACTTATCAACACAGAGAAGAAAGAAATCAGAGAAAACAAGGAAAAGAGAGACCGAGAGAGAGCGAGACGCATAGGGAAGAGGGGAAGGGGGAAGCAGCACTGGTGGGTAACACAGGCAGCATCACTGCTGTTGCTGTCATATAGGAGAGTGTGGGAGAAGTGGAGGGCAAGAGGGAGAAGGATGGTGCGCTATTGGAGCCACATCACAGCCGTTCCTCACTGTCACCGCCGCGTTTCACCGCCGTCGTTAAACTTCCATCGCCGTCGCCACTATTCAACCCGCCATCAGGGAGAGGCACTTCCATCGAACCCTAGCCATCACTATCGCCTCTGCACGCAAAGAAGGGGCTGGTGTCACTGTTGCCACTGATGCCATCAATTTGGAGTTGCCAAAGACACAGTTGTTTCTACTTCTAGTGCTCATTCTTCTGACTGCTGGAGTTGCTGTGGAATGGAGCCACTGCCGGGGAGTTGCTGCTGCCAGAACCACCGGGAAGGATTGCCGGGAATCACTGCTGCCCTGTTTTCGCTCTAATTAGGATTAACATCCATTGGCCTGGGTTAGCCTTTTTCCCTTATTTCTGCTCCAATTGCACGCCCTATTCTGCCAATTTCTTATTAAACTGCTTGTCCTTTTTTAATTCAACTTTGGTCTGTGCTCCGTTTTAAATTATCAGAGCTGTTTCTGCCTTTCGATTCCGTTGAATTCGAAATCTTCATTTCACTGCAACCATGGTCATTGTTGTGGAAGCTAATGCTACTGTTGTCCCAGTTGTGCTGAGATGCAGTGCTGCTGCTTTCTTGGCTGAAACGGTTGCGTGACTAATAGGGGTCTAGCCAACTGTCTCACTGCAATTCTGTCTCCGGTTTCTTGTAATTGCGACATCGAGGTAGGGGGTTTAAAATGATTTTAATTTAAGAATGCCTACAAGGTTTATTGAATAACTGCAAATAGATTTAATAGATGTGAGTAATTGATTGATTATGTGAATATTGAATTGTGGCTAAAATTGTGATTGGAATGGTTGAAATTGTGATTTGGAATTGTTGATTGGTGATATTGATTGGTTATGTAGATTGGGAATAGTTTGATGACTTATTGTTGAGAATTACTGAATTTTAATGGGTTATGTTGGATTTGTTGCTGTTGAGCTATTATTTGGTATATTGTAATGTTAATGAGCTTGGTTGGTGGTTGATTTGGAATTGGTTTTGAGGGGTATTGAAGGGTTGGATTTTGAACACTAAATAGTTTGCTGAAAATCAGGTTCTCTTGAAATTAAACGGCAACTTTGAAAGTGAATCAGTGACTCTATAGTGACTGAAATGATAAGAATTTAAGTGTTAATGAAATTATATTAAGTGTAATTGTGAAAATTCAATTTTGAAGGTTTCGTATCAACTAAAGAATTAGTTATGATTTTTCAAAGTTGAATTCTAAAATCTAATTTTCTGCATAATTTCTAAACTGAGTCAGCAACTTTGAAAAGCTATAACTAATTCTGTGATTATCGGAATTGCGTGGAACCAAGTCCGGATTAAGCTTGGGAATATAGGAAGCTAGACTGGTAAATTTTAGCCTTTTTAATTAAGTTTATGATTTATGGTAAATTTTTGAATTATGGATGTCAAATCTGGTTTTTCTGCAGAATGTTTAACACAGCAGCAACTTGTTTCCTCTATTGGAATTTCTCCAGTTTGAATTTTGAAATGGAACTAATTTTAAATGAAACTCTGGTCCTAATACTTTAATTTCATAAAAATTTAGAATTGTTAGAGTTGTGGTTTTAAATATTTGGATTTGTAAAATAAGATGTATTATGCAGTAAAAGTCAGGTTTTGTTTTCTAAGTCAGTAAATTTAAGACTTTATAATTTTTAATTCTGGAATGATATTGAGATGCAACCAATTGGAGGTGAAATTTGAGTATGTTTAATACATATGATTCAAATTTCAGGGTTTTCCATGTTTTAATAAGTGAGTTATGGGACTTGGAAGAGGTTTTATTTAATGATTTGTATAACAGAATTCTGCAGAAAATTACCTAACTTCCAAGCTACGTAAATCCTTCATTAAAAATGGTATGACCCTGGAACTAATTGAGAAAGAAATTTGGGTAAGTTAAGTTTAACCACATTAATTTTGAAGGTGGTTGGATTCAATTTGGATTTTATATGAAATTTCGAATGTTGTATGCTGCTGCTGTTTTCTGGATTTAGAACACTGCAGAGCAGTCTCGGTTTTGCTTATATTCCCGAAGCTAGAGTTAACGAAAAATTATGATTTTTGGTTTAGTAGAAAGCTTAATCCAAGACGGTCGCATGGATATAAAGTTTGCGTAATTCCGAATTCATTTGATATTTTAAAAACATAATGGAAATCAGGCTGCCAAGTTGTGTTGGTAATTATTTTAGATATGGAATTTAAGAAATAGATTTTCTATTATCAAATATTTTTGAGAATATATTGCTGTGGCAATTGCTGAAAGAGGCTGACGAAATGTTGAGAAAGAAGGAACTCGTAAGGGTGGATAAGTCCTATTTTTAAAGGAGATTATGTCCAAATTTTTACAAAAGTATAATGACTTAATCAAAATCAATATTTAAGGCTTATTTAATGATAAAAACTTCAATGATTCCTGTAAGAAGAAATTATTTGGTATACGAGATTGTTGGCAAGGGCGTGGGTCTTGTCCCGCTTGCGTATTTGCAATTATGAAAGAAAAAGGAAAGATGTAAAGTTTGTATAGTATGATTGAACACAGAAAGAAAGTGGTACTGCATAAGAATGTGAAAGTGATGATGAATAATTAGAATGATAATGAATGATGGTAATGAGAATGATTATGTGATGATCTGTTGCATTGAGGCAGTCATATAGATAGTGGTGCGACCACTGAGAACACTTTCCTACGGTACAGATCCATATTTTATTTCTGTAAGGCAGAGGGGTTATTTCCTGCTACAGAAGTACCGTGACCACCTGTTCCATTTCTGTAGTGGCAGAGGGGTTATTTCCTGTATACAGAAGGTGTGTCGGCATACATCCCTGCAGTGGCAGATGTGTTATTTCTTGCGTGCAGTGGACCCTGTGGTGGCAGAGGGGTTATTTCCTGTACACAGGGGTATAGCCAACAGGAAAGCCATATCCGGCTAGTAATGATGGGTTACGTCGGGAGCGGGTAGAAACCAACAGATGAGCTCATTACCTGCACTAGGACTAGACATTCATCATATGCATCTATGTGACATTGTTTGGGTGTGTATATTGTAATTGGTTTGCCTAAGTGAATAATTCTGTTAACTGCTGATTGCTATACTTGATATAATTGCTCTTGATTGTGTTTGAACCTCATTACTTGTATTTGTAACTGATTGGTTGGGTTGGGGTGAATTGGGTGTTGGATGAATTTCTTGGGCCTGAGGCCGTGATTGGATTGTGTTTGAGGTTTAGTAAGTATGAAAGATTGAGCTGGTTCAGCATAGACTTAATGAACCTATGCTTAGAACAGATTAGTCATTCATACGGTCTAGAAAAACTTTTAAGATTTTTATAAAGGAAAATATGGGTTTAGAATTTTGGATAATTAACTGATGCTTTATAAGATTTTGGATTTTTGAATGTTATGCCATTGGTTTTCAAAATAAAAGGTTGACAAGGCGAGTAAAGATCACTGCAAATGAAAACAGTTTTTCTTTTAAATATTTCTGAATGGAGTTATCTATTTGCATTTTATTCTTTACTTTCACGGCATTCTCTACCTCTACTAAGAACATGTGGTTTGGTTCTCACCCCCAAATTTTTCACCCTTTCAGTGACACAGGTTTGAAGACGCAATTTGAAGCTGCGAGCAATTAGTAGGTTTTCTTTATGGTTTTAATTGGTCTCGTAGAGTCCCCTCGCTCTTGTCATATGAGGTTTTATTTCATATAGAGGGGTAGGTTTGGTATATTATTTTTGAGTTTCATTTGGTTTCTTTTGTATAAAAATTATTATCAATAGTAATTATGTGATTATTATTACTTGTAAATGTTTGAATTATGACTTTAATGAATAAAAACAAATTTTTTGGCATTTTCTTAAAACTGAAATGCAAACTCAATACAAAGGCTCGATAATTAAGTAGTTAATACTAGAGAAGGTTACGTAATGTTCTTTCTAGTAGAAATACCTTGACTTAAGCAAGGTAATTTTGCTGGACGGGACGTTACAATATGGTATCAGAGCAGTCCTTCCTGTAGAGCCTTGGGAGTGGACTGACTATGCTTCATTGCATACTCTGAGTGTCTGTCATGCCTCAAGACTTGTCTTGGTGACAAGAGTTTATGTTTTATATGCATGACTGTCTAGTGATTAACGTTATTAGTTTACCGTTGCATACCTCATGGTATCAAGTTTGGCCAACTTAATACTAATGATTTATGTATATGGGAATACTAATGGGTTATCATAGACGAAATAGAAGTGATAGGTTAACGCGAATCACGAGGTTTTGGGGATGTTAGAGACTAAGTTCTAGAGACAAGTTCTATTTTGACGTATGCTCTTTATTCATGCTTAGCGTTATCTCTTTCTCTACTAATTGTATTGGAATTTCTAATTTTTGATCTCTTTCTTACTAACCTTGTATTATCATTCGTGCACGTCCTTGCTTGACTCTGCATCTGGTTGTTGTTTGAATCTTTTGGAACATTTATCCTTACCTTGCAAACTCTATGCTCCCTGTTCTGAACTCTGATTTATTTCGATGCAACATACCATTTCTTGTAATTTTCTTCTTGAGTACTTGTTTCAGATTCTCTTCGAGAAAAAAATTCAATTTACATATTTTCTTATTTGACTGTATCCACAACCCTTGCTTAAATTTTGATGGGATTGTTTTTAATTCGGTCTAGACTCTCTTACACAAACTCTAAAACTTCTTTATATAGTTCAATCTTGTTTATTTGTGATATACCACTTATTTTTTATTGATTTATAGAAAATTTTATTTCAAAATTTATTCTTTGAATAGAAGCTGAATTTCTTCCAACTTTACTATAACTTTATTTTAATACCTAATTATGTACTTAAGTATCCTCCAAGATTTTTTTTAAAGAAAATATTTTGCCCTTAACATCAAACAAGCTTTAATTTACAAACCATGCATGATTTGTTTTGATTTGAAATTAAATCGGTATAACGTATTATTTATACTTAGTTTAGTATTTTTGAAAAATGTTGGATTTATATATTTTCTTTTGAAAAAGATAAACTAATTCCCTCTATTTCAAATTGAAGTTGTTCAAAATTGTTGTACTATTTTTCCTAATTATATTCATATTGAAACTGTTCGATTCAAAATTTCTTCCTAAGCCTTGAATTAATTCCCTTTATGCTCCATTTCATTTCTTATATATATATCCTTGTTTGTTGATGATTTCACGTATTCCTTCAAATCCTTGCGAAATACCATCTTGTACAACAACGAATTTGAGTATTCTTCCAATTTCTCGCATAAACCTTTCGTGTCGTTTGTCATTCTCTTCTCATGTTTCGTATTCCTTATATGCGCTTGTTCTTAGGGACACAATTCGTGCGTGCGAAAATTGAATGTGGTCAGTATACAAAGTTATAAGGAGTTGTGAAATTTTGAGGTGACAAGAGGAAGCGGTCATACTTTGTTAAGAGTTCTGAACGAATATTGTGCCTATTTGATTTTGGATTTTTAAATTTGGTTTACGTGAAATTATTTTTATCAACTTTTGCAACACCTAGTATATTTTCTTCTATGTTTGTGATATGAATTTCTTGATCTCTTTAAAATATTCAAAAAGGAATGTGAATATAAATCTTTTCTCCATCTTATATCAATTTTCAAGGGCGAAAATTTTTGTAAGTTGGATAGAATGTAACATCCCGCATTTTTAAAAATCTAAATATAAATAAATTGTGATTTTATCTTGCTAAGTTTAAATTTTGTAATTTTAAAAATTATTTTGTTAAAAATAATTAAATAGATTCAAAGATAATTTTATTTTGAACCAATTAATATTCTTCAGTAACTTTATTATAATGGAATATTTTGTAGAATTTTAGTAATTAAAAATTAAGAAAGAATTGTACAATTTAATTTAAGTAATTTTTATTATGAATAAGTTATGACTTATTATTAATTTGAACTCTTTATTTTATAAACTGAACAATTGAGAATAATTAAATTAGTTTTATTAATATTTGGAGTTAAGTTAATTAATATTTTTGTGTAAATTCTTATAATTGGTTATTTTATATAATTAAATTTAAGAAATTTCTATTATGAATAAATGTGGTTTATTCTATTAACTTGAGCCCTTAAAGATTAATTTATTAGGAATGATTAAATTGATTTTGATAAATACTTTAATTTTAAGTCAATTAGTATTTATGCACAATTTTAATTATAACTAGTTATTTTATATAAATTGAAATTAAAATTATGATAGAAAAATAATGAAAGGTTATATAATTTAATATAGGTAATTGATATTTTGAGTTTAACTGTATTTTATAAGTTGTGATTAGTAAGTTTATTTTATAATTTAAATTAAAAATAATTATTTGACTCATTGGTATGTTGGTAAATAAAATTATATATGTTTCTAAAGTAATTTTATAGTAATATATTTAAATCTAAATTTTCTCTTTTATTTTAAATATTATGTAAAATTCGTATGTTAATCGTATATGTTTTATTGTAATTTTAATCTAGGTTTCTTATTTTTACGTATCATTATTGTGTAACACATATACTCCTCACCCAATTAGTCACACACACATATACGGTAAACTAACCCCTCCCTTATTCCTCCACGCTTCTTTTCTCCCCACCATTCATTCACGGATGAACACCCTCCACACAAATAAACTTATCAACACAGAGAAGAAAGAAATCAGAGAAAACAAGGAAAAGAGAGACCGAGAGAGAGCGAGACGCATAGGGAAGATGGGAAGGGGGAAGCAGCGCCGGTGGGTAACACAGGCAGCGTCGCTGCTGTTGCTGTCATATAGGAGAGTGTGGGAGAAGTGGAGGGCAAGAGGGAGAAGGATGGTGCGCTGTTGGAGCCACATCACCGCCGTTCCTCACTGTCACCGCCGCGTTTCACCGCTGTCGTTAAACTTCCATCGCCGTCCCCACTGTTCAACCCGCCATCAGGGAGAGGCACTTCCATCGAACCCTAGCCATCACTATCGCCTCTGCACGCAAAGAAGGGGCTGGTGTCACTGTTGCCACTGATGCCGTCAATTTGGAGTTGCCATAGACACGGTTGTTTCTACTTCTAGTGCTCATTCTTCTGACTGTTGGAGTTGCTGCTGCCAGAACCACTGGGAAGGATTGCTGGGAATTACTGCTGCCCTGTTTTGGCTCTAATTAGGATTAACATTCATTGGCCTGGGTTAGCCTTTTCCCCTTATTTCTGCTCTAATTGTACGCCCTATTCTGCCAATTTCTTATTAAACTGCTTGTTCTTGTTTTAATTCAACTTTGGTCTGTGCTCCGTTTTAAATTACCAGAGTTGTTTCTGCCTTTCGATTCCGTTGAATTCGAAATCTTCATTTCACTGCAACTGTGGTCATTGTTGTGGAAGCTAATGCTACTATTGTCCCAGTTGTGCTGAGATGCAGTGCTGCTGCTTTCTTGGCTGAAATGGTTGCGTGACTAATAGGGGTCTAGCCAGCTGTCTCACCACAATTCTATCTCCGGTTTCTTGTAATTGCGACATCGAGGTAGGGGGTTTAAAACGATTTTAATTTAAGAATGCCTACAAGGTTTATTGAATAACTGCAAATAGATTTAATAGATGTGAGTAATTGATTGATTATGTGAATATTGATTTGTGGCTGAAATTGTGATTGGAATGGTTGAGATTGTGATTTGGAATTGTTGATTGGTGATATTGATTGATTATGTAGATTGGGAATAGTTTGATGACTTATTGTTGAGAATTACTGAATTTTAATGGGTTATGTTGGATTTGTTGCTGTTGAGCTATTATTTGGTATATTGTAATGTTAATGAGCTTGGTTGGTGGTTGATTTGGAATTGGTTTTGAGGGGTATTGAAGGGTTGGATTTTGAACACTAAATGGTTTACTGAAAATCAGGTTCTCTTGAAATTAAACGGCAATTTTAAAAGTGAATCAGTGACTCTATAGTGACTGAAATGATAAGAATTTAAGTGTTAATGAAATTATATTAAGTGTAATTGTGAAAACTCAATTTTGAAGGTTTCGTATCAACTAAAGAATTAGTTATGATTTTTCAAAGTTGAATTCTAAAATCTAATTTTCAGCATAATTTCTAAACTGAGTCAGCAACTTTGAAAAGCTATAACTAATTTTGTGATTATTAAAATTGCATGGAACCAAGTCCGGATTAAGCTTGGAAATATAGGGAGCTGGACTGGTGAATTTGAGACTTTTTCATTAAGTTTATGATTTATGGTAAATTTTTGAATTATGGATGTCAAATCTGGTTTTTCTGCAGAACGTTTAACACAGCAGCAACTTGTTTCCTCTATTGGAATTTCTCCAATTTTAATTTTGAAATGGAACTAATTTTAAATGAAACTCTGGTCGTAATACTTTAATTTCCTAAAAATTTAGAATTGTTAGAGTTGTGGTTTTAAAGATTTGGATTTTTAAAGTAAGATGTATTATGCAGTAAAAGTCAGGTTTTGTTTTCTAAGTCAGTAACTTTGAGACTTTATAATTTTTAATTCTGGAATGATATTGAGATGCAACTAATTGGAGGTGAAAATTGAGTATGTTTAGTACATATGATTCAAATTTCATGGTTTTCCATGTTTTAATAAGTGAGTTATGGGACTTGGAAGAGGTTGTGTTTAATGATTTGTAAAACAGAATTCTGCAGAAAATTATCTAACTTCCAAGCTACGTAACTCCTTCATTAAAAATGGTATGACCCTGGAACTAATTGAGAAAGAAATTTGGGTAAGTTAAGTTTAACCACATTAATTTTGAAGGTGGTTGGATTCAATTTGGATTTTATATGAAATTTCGAATGTTGTATGCTGCTGCTGTTTTCTGGATTTAGAACACTGCAGAGCAGTCACGGTTTTGCTTATATTCCCGAAGCTAGAGTCAATGAAAATTATGATTTTTAGTTTAATAGAAAGCTTAATCCGAGATGGTCGCATGGATATAAAGTTTGCGTAATTCCGAATTCATTTGATATTTTAAAAACATAATGGAAATCAGGCTGCCAAGTTGTGTTGGTAATTATTTTGGATATGGAATTTAAGAAATAGATTTTCTATTATCAAATGTTTTTGAGAATATATTGCTGTGGCAATTGCTGAAAGAGGCTGACGAAATGTTGAGAAAGAAGGAACCCGTAAGGGTGGATAAGTCCTATTTTTAAAGGAGATTATGTCCAAATTTTTACAAAAGTATAATGACTTAATCAAAATCAATATTTAAGACTTATTTAATGATAAAAACTTCAATGATTCCTGTAAGAAGAAATTATTTGGTATACGAGATTGTTGGCAAGGGCGTGGGTCTTGTCCCGCTTGCGTATTTGCAATTATGAAAGAAAAAGGAAAGATGTAAAGTTTGTATAGTATGATTGAACAGAGAAAGAAAGTGGTACTGCATAAGAATGTGAAAGTGATGATGAATAATTAGAATGATAATGAATGATGGTAATGAGAATGATTATGTGATGATCTGTTGCATTGAGGCAGTCAGATAGATAGTGGTGCGACCACTGAGAACACTTTCCTACGGTACAGATCCATATTTTATTTCTGTAAAGCAGAGGGGTTATTTCCTGCTACAGAAGTACCGTGACCACCTGTTCCATTTCTGTAGTGGCAGAGGGGTTATTTCCTGTATACAGAAGGTGTGTCGGCATACATCCCTGCAGTGGCAGATGTGTTATTTCCTACGTGCAGTGGACCCTGTGGTGGCAGAGGGGTTATTTCCTGTACACAGGGGTATAGCCAACAGGAAAGCCATATCCGGCTAGTAATGCTGGGTTACGTCGGGAGCGGGTAGAAACCGACAGATGAGCTCATTACCTGCACTAGGACTAGACATTCATCATATGCATCTATGTGACATTGTTTGGGTGTGTATATTGTAATTGGTTTGCCTAAGTGAATAATTCTGTTAACTGCTGATTGCTATACTTGATATAATTGCTCTTGATTGTGTTTGAACCTCATTACTTGTGTTTGTAACTGATTGGTTGGGTTGGGGTGAATTAGGTGTTGGTTGAATTGCTTGGGCCTGAGGCCGTGATTAGATTGTGTTTGAGGTTTAGTAAGTATGAAAGATTGAGCTGGTTCAGCATAGACTTAATGAACCTATGCTTGGAACAGATTAGTCATTCATACGGTCTAGAAAAACTTTTAAGATTTTTATAAAGGAAAATATGGGTTTAGAATTTTGGATAATTAACTGATGCTTTATAAGATTTTGGATTTTTGAATGTCAAAATAAAAGGTTGACAAGGCGAGTAAAGATCACTGCAAATGAAAACAGTTTTTCTTTTAAATATTTCTGAATGGAATTATCTATTTGTGTTTTATTCTTTACTTTCACGGCGTTCTCTACCTCTACTGAGAACATGTGGTTTGGTTCTCACCCCCAAATTTTCCACCCTTTCTGTGACACAGGTTTGAAGACGCAATTTGAAGCTGCGAGCAATTAGTAGGTTTTCTTTATGGTTTTAATTGGTCTCGTAGAGTCCCCTCGCTCTTGTCGTATGAGGTTTTATTTCATATAGAGGGGTAGGTTTGGTATATTGTGTTTGAGTTTCATTTGGATTCTTTTGTATAAGAATTATTATCAATAGTAATTATGTGATTATTATTACTTGTAAATGTTTGAATTATGACTTTAATGAATAAAAACAAAATTTTTGGCATTTTCTTAAAACTGAAACGCGAACTCGATACAAAGGCTCGATAATTAAGTAGTTAATACTAGAGAAGGTTACGTAATGTTCTTTCTAGTAGAAATACCTTGACTTAAGCAAGGTAATTTTGCTGGACGGGAGGTTACATAAAGGCCTTCAACCTTTACCAAGACATCTTCTACAAGTCCATAAGCCTGTTTCCTTGAATTGTCTGCCATTTCTAATGAGATTCTTGCAGCTTGCACCTCAACGATCCCTAGTTTCTCCATTACAGAGAGGGGCATGAGATTGATACTTGACCCAAGGTCACACAGAGCCTTCTCAAAGGTCATGGTGCCTATGGTACAAGGTATTAAGAACTTTCCAGGATTCTATTTCTTCTGAGGTAATTTCAATTGAACCAGATCACTTAGTTCTTTGGTGAGCAATGGGGGTTCATCCTCCCAAGTCTCATTACTAAATAACTTGGCATTCAGCTTCATGATTGCTCCTAGATACTGAGCAACTTGTTCTTCAACAATGTCTTCATCCTCTTCAGAGGAAGAATACTCATCAGAGTTCATGAATGGCAACAGTAAGTTCAGTGGAATCTCTATGGTCTCTATATGAGCCTCAGATTCCATTGGTTCCTCATTAGGGACCTCCTTGGAGACCAGTGGACATCCATTGAGGTCTTCCTCACTGGAAATCACTGCCTCTTCCTCCTCTGTGCATTCGGCCATATTGGTTATATTTATGGCCTTGCACTCTCTCTTTCGATTCTTTTCTATATTGCTTGGGAGAGTGCTAGGAGGAGTTTCAGTAATTCTCTTACTCAGCCGACCCATTTGTGCCTCCAGATTTCTAATGGAGGACCTTGTTTCAGTCATGAAACTGAGAGTGATCTTAGATAGATCAGAGACTATAGTTGCTAAGTCAGAGTGGCTCTGCTTAGAATTCTATGTCTGTTGCTGAGAAGATGATGGAAAAGGCTTGCTATTGCCAAACCTATTTCTTCCACCATTATTATTATTGAAGCCTTGATTAGGCTTCTGTTGATCCTTCCATGAGAGATTAGGATGATTCCTCCATGAAGGATTATAGGTGTTTCCATAGGGTTCTCCCATGTAATTCACCTCTTCTATTGCAGGATTCTCAGGATCATAAGCTTCTTCTTCAGAGGAAGCTTCCTTAGTACTGCCTGTTGCAGCTTGCATTCCAGACAGACTCTGAAAAATTATATTGACTTGCTGAGTCAATATTTTATTCTGAGCCAGTATGGCATTCAGAGTATCAATCTCCATAACTCCTTTCTTTTGAGTTGTCCCATTATTCACAGGATTTCTTTCAGAAGTGTACATGAATTAGTTATTTGCAACCATTTCAATGAGTTCCTGGGCTTCTTCAGGCATCTTCTGCAGATGAAGAGATCCTCCAGCAGAGTTGTCCAATGACATCTTAGACAATTAAGATAGACCATCATAGAATATGCATATGATGCTCCATTCTGAAAGCATGCCAGAAGGACACCTTCTGATCAACTGCTTGTATCTTTTCCAAGCTTCATAGAGGGATTCGCCTTCCTTCTGTCTGAAGGTCTGGACTTCCACTCTAAGCTTACTCAATTTTTAAGGTGGAAAGAACTTTGCCAAGAAGGCATTGACTAGCTTTTCCCAAGAGTTCAGGCTTTCTTTAGGTTGTGAGTCCAACCATGTCCTAGCTCTGTCTCTTACAGCAAAGGGAAAAAGCATAAGTCTGTAGACATCAGGATTAACCCCATTGGTCTTAACAATGTCACAGATTTGCAAGAATTCAGCTAAAAACTAATGAGGATCTTCCAATGGAAGTCCATGAAACTTACAATTTTGCTGCATCAGAGAAACTAATTGAGGCTTAAGCTCAAAGTTGTTTGCTCCAGTTGCAGGAATTGAGATGCTTCTTCCACAGAAGTCAGAAGATGGTGCAATAAAGTCACCAAGCATCTTCCTTGCATTGTTGGCATTGTTGTTATTTTCAGCTGCCATGTCTTCTTCCTTTTCGAAAATTTCTGTCAGGTCCTCTCCAGAGAGTTGTGCTTTAGCTTCTCTTAGCTTCCTCTTCAAGGTCCTTTCAGGTTCAGGATCAGCTTCAACAAGGATGCCCTTGTCCTTGTTCCTGCTCATAAGAAAGAAAAGAGAACAAGAAAGTATGGAATCCTCTATGTCTCAGAGAAAAACAGGAATAGAGGGATGAGATAGGTGGATAAGAATTCAAACATATGAAGAATGAGAGAGAGTCCGAATTGCTAATTGAGGAGGAGTGTTAGTCCTTAAATAGAAATAGATGAGAGAGAGAATTTTCGAAAATTTTTAAAAAAAACAAAATAAAATTAAAATTTAAAATAATTAGTTAATTAAAAAGAATTTTGAAAAATGGTTAATGGTTTTCGAAAATCAAAAGTGAGAAAGTGATTTTGAAAATAAATTTTGAAAAGATAGGAAGTTAGAAAAAGATTTTGAAATCAAGGATTTTGAAAAGATATGATTGAAAAACAATTTAAAAAGATTTGAATTTTTTTTAAATTAAATTTGATTACTTGACTAATAAGAAACTAAAAGATATGATTTTAGAATTTAAAGATTGAACCTTTCTTAATAGGCAAGTAGCAACTTTAAATTTTTTTGAATCAAAATATTGATTGTTAGCATTAATTTCGAAAATTATGAAATGAAAATAAGAAAAAGATTTTGAAAATCAAATTTTAAAATTTTTGAAAATAGTAAGAAGGAAATTAAAAAAGATATGATTTGAAAAAGATGTGATTTTGAAAAAGTATGAAGATTTGAAAAAGATTTGAATTAAAAACTAACTTACCTCCTTTGTGTTGTCCTGGCATTAAACGCTCAGAATGGTATCCATTCTGGCATTTAACGCCCAAAATACTACCCTTTTGGGCGTTTAACGCCCAGTCAGGTACCCTGGCTGGTGTTTAAACGCCAGTTTTCCTTCCTCACTGGGCGTGTTGAACGCCCAACTTTTTCTCTGTAATTCCTCTGCTGTATGTTCTAAATCTTCAATTCTCTGTATTATTGACTTGAAAAGACATAATTTTGAAATTTTTTTTGAATTTTTAATGATGAGAGAGAGCAACAACAAAATGAAACTAATCATGAATAACTAAGATCAAATAAACAATGCATGCAAGAACATGTTGAATGTCAAGATGGACATCAACAAAATTTTTTAAGAAAAGAATGATATGCAAGACACCAAACTTAGAAATTTTCATTCTATAGACACTAATAATTCAAAAATGAATGTGAAAAACAAGAAAAGACACCAAAAAAGAGAATTCAAAGATCAGACCAGAGAAAATCATCAAGAATAACTTGAAGATCAATGAAGAACATAATGCATATATTTTAGAAAAATACAAGAAAATTACAAATATGCAAGACACCAAACTTAAAATGTGACACTAGACTCAAACAAGAAACATAAATTATTTTTGATTTTCATGGTTTTAAAATTTTTTTGTATTTTTTTTTCAAAAATTATTTTGAAAAGGAAAATAGAGAAATTCAAAAATTTTAATACGAATTCCAGGAATCATGCAATGTTAGTCTAAAGCTTCAGTGTAAAAAGATTAGACATGGCTAGCCAACCTTCAGCAGGACATTACATACAACAGCCAAATTGATGGGAATCAATTAGCTCCTGTGATGATAAAAGCATCATCTGAAACTCTAGAATTCATTCTTAAAAATTCTGAAGAACATAGAATAATTTATTTTTTTGAATTTTTTTCGAAAATAAAAGGTTAAAAATAAAATAAAATTACCTAATCTGAGCAACAAGATAAACCGTCACTTGTCCAAACTCGAACAATCCCCGGCAACGGCGCCAAAAACTTGGTGCACAAAATTGTGATCTCAATGGCGCCAACAACTTGGTACGCACAATTGTAATCTCAACTCTTTTTCACAACTTCGCACAACTAACCAGCAAGTGCACTGGGTCTTCCAAGTAATAAACCTTACGTGAGTAAGGGTCGATCCCACAAAGATTGTCGGCTTGAAGCAAGCTATGGTCATCCTTGTAAATCTCAGTCAGGCGGATTCAAATGATTATAAGGTTTTGATAATTAAATAAATAAAATATAAAATAAGATAGAAATACTTATGTAATTCATTGGTGGGAATTTCAGATAAGAGTCTGGAGATGCTTTGTTGCTTCAGAACCTCTGCTTTCCTATTGCCTTCTTCCAACCATGCGTTACCTCCTTCCATGGCAAGTTGTATGATCCTCTCGGATGAAAACAAATCCATATGCGCTGTCACCGCATGGCTAATCATCTGTCGGTTCACGCTAGCGTCGGAATAGGACCATTGTCCTTTTGAACACTGTCACTTGTGCCCCACATTCGCAGGTTTGAATCTCGTCACAGTTATCCCTTCCCAAATCCTACTCGGAATACCACAGACAAGGTTTAGACTTTCCGGATCCCAGGAATGTCTGCCAATAATTCTAGCCTATACCACGAAGGTTCTAATCTTAGATTAGAAACACAAGAGATACGCACTCAAGCTATTGCAGATAGAACGGACGTGGTTGTCAGGCACGCACTCATAGGTGAGAATGATGATGAGTGTCACGGATCATCACATTCATCAGGTTGAAGTGCGAGTGGATATCTTAGAGAAGAAGTAGGCGTGAATTGAAGAGAAAACCAATAGTACTTGTATTAATTCATGAAGAACAGCAGAGCTCCACACCTTAATCTATGGGGTGTAGAAACTCCACCGTAGAAAATACATAAGTGAAAAGAGGTCTAGGCATGGCCGTGAGGCCAGCCTCCAAACGTGAAAAGATGATAGTCTATGATAGCATACGAATACATTAGTAAAAGGTCCTATTTATAATGAATTAATGGCCTAGGGTTTACAGAAATAAGTAAATGATGCAGAAATCCACTTCCAGGGCCCACTGGTGCACGAAATTGTGATCATCAACAATGGCGCCAAAGGACTTGGAGCTTGTAAACATGAATCACACTTTGTCACAATTTCGCACAACTAACCAGCAAGTGCACTTGGTCGTCCAAGTAATAAACCTTACGTGAGTAAGGGTCGATCCCACGGAGACTGTCGGCTTGAAGCAAGCTATGGTCACCTTGTAAATCTCAGTCAGGCTAATTCAGATGGTGATGGAGAATTGATAATTAAAAGATAAATAAAACATAAAATAAAGATAGAGATACTTATGTAATTCTTTGGTTGGTATTTCAGATAAGCGTATGAAGATGCTTTGTTCCTCCTGAACCTCTGCTTTCCTATTGCCTTCTTCCAATCATTCATACTCCTTTCCATGGCAAGCTTTATGTTGGGCATCACCGTTGTCAATGGCTACTTCCCGTCCTCTCAGTGAAAACGTTCCAAATGCGCTGTCACCGCACGGCTAATCATCTGTCGGTTCTCGATCATGTTGGAATAGGATCCATTGATCCTTTTGCGTCTGTCACACGCCCAACAATCGCGAGTTTGAAGCTCATCACAGTCATCCCTTCCCAGATCCTACTCAGAATACCACAGACAAGGTTTAGACATTTCGGATCTCAGGATTGGTCGCCAATAATTCTAGCCTATACCACGAAGGTTCCAATCTTAGATTTGAAACCCAAGAGATACACATTCAAGCTTGTTTGCATGTAGAACGGAAGTGGTTGTCAGTCACGCGTTCATAGGTGAGAATGGTGATGAGTGTCACATAATCATCACATTCATCATGTTCTTGGGTGCGAATGAATATCTTAGAGAAGAAATAGGCTTGAGTTGAATAGAAAAACAATAGTACTTTGTATTAATTCATGAAGAACAGCAGAGCTCCACACCTTAATCTATGGTGTGTAGAAACTCCACCGTTGAAAATACATAAGAACAAGGTCTAGGCATGGCCGAATGGCCAGCCTCCAAACGTGTCTAAGATAGCATAAGACTTCTCAAAGATCTCCAAATACAATAGCAAAAGGTCCTATTTATAGAAAACTAGTTGCCTAGGGTTACAGCATGAGTAATTAATGCAGAAATCTTCTTCCGGGCCCACTTGGTGTGTGCTTGGGCTGAGCATTGAAGCTTCCATGTGTAGAGACTTTTCTTGGAGATAAACGCCAGCTTTTGTGCCAGTTTGGGCATTTAACTCCAGCTTTTGTGCCAGTTTTGGAGCTTGAGCTGACTTGGAACGCCTGTTTGGGCCATCAAATCTTGGGCAAATTATGGACTATTATATATTGATGGAAAGCCCAGGATGTCTACTTTCCAACGCAATTGAGAGAGCGCCAATTGGATTTCTGTAGCTCCAGAAAATCCACTTTGAGTGCAGGGAGGTCAGAATCCAACAGCATCTGCAGTCCTTTTTCAGCCTCTGAATCAGATTTTTGCTCAGGTCCATCAATTTCAGCCAGAAAATACCTGAAATCATAGAAAAATACACAAACTCATAGTAAAGTCCAGAAGTGTGATTTTTATTTAAAAACTAATAAAAACATAATAAAAACTAACTAAAATATACTAAAAACATACTAAAAACAATGCCAAAAAGCGTATAAATTATCCGCTCATCACAACACCAAACTTAAATTGTTGCTTGTCCCCAATCAACTAAAAATCAAATAGGATAAAAAGAAGAGAATATACAATGAATTTCAAAAACATCTATGAAGATCAGTATTAATTAGATGAGCGGGGCTTTTAGCTTTTTGCTTCTAAACAGTTTTGGCATCTCACTTTATCCTTTGAAGTTCAGAATGATTGGCATCTATAGGAACTCAGAATCCAGATAGTGTTATTGATTCTCCTAGTTAAGTATGTTGATTCTTGAACACGGCTACTTTATGAGTCTTGGCCGTGACCCTAAGCATTTTGTTTTCCAGTATTACCACCGGATACATAAATGCCACAGACACATAACTGGGTGAACCTTTTTAGATTGTGACTCAGCTTTGCTAGAGTCCCCAATTAGAGGTGTCCAGAGCTCTTAAGCACACTCTTTTTGCTTTTAGACCACGACTTTAACCGCTCAGTCTCCAGTTTTCAATTGACACCTTCACGCCACAAGCACATGGTTAGGGACAGCTTAGTTTAACCGCTTAGGCCAGGATTTTATTCCTGTGGGCCCTCCTATCCACTGATGCTCAAAGCCTTGGATCCCTTTTTATCACCCTTGCCTTTTGGTTTAAAGGGGTATTGGCTTTTTCTGCTTGCTTTTCTTTTTTCTTTCTTTTTCTCTTTTTTTTTTGCCTCTTTTTTTTCTGCAAGCTTTTCACTGCTTTTTCTTGCTTCAAGAATCAATTTTATGATTTTTCAGATCATCAGATAACATTTCTCCTTTTCCCATCATTCTTTCAAGAGCCAACAATTTTAATATTCATAAACAATCAAATTCAAAAATATGCACTGTTCAAGCATTCATTCAGAAAAATAATAGTATTGCCACCACATCAAAATAATTAAACTGTTTTAAAATTTGAAATTCATGCACTTCTTTTTCTTTTTCAATTAAAAATATTTTTCATTTAAGAGAGGTGATGGATTCATTTTCATAGCTTTGAGGCATAGACACTTAGACACTAATGATCACGTAATAAAGACACAAACATAAATAAACATAAAGCACAATTTTTGAAAAACAGAAAATAAAGAACAAGGGAATTAAAGAACGGGTCCACCTTAGTGATGGCGGCTTGTTCTTCCTCTTGAAGATCTTATGGAGTACTTGAGCTCCTCAATGTCTCTCCCTTGCCTTTGTTGTTCCTCTCTCATGGTTCTTTGGTCTTCCCTAATTTCATGGAGGAGGATGGAATGCTCTTGGTGCTCCACCCTTAGTTGTCCTATGTTGGAACTTAATTCTCCTAGGGAGGTGTTGATTTGCTCCCAATAGTTTTGTGGAGGAAAATGCATCCCTTGAGGTATCTCAGGGATTTCATGATGAGGAGTTTCCTCATGCTCTTGGTGAGGTTCTCTCACTTGATCCATCCTTTTCTTAGTGATGGGATTGTCCTTATCAATGATGATGTCTTCCTCTATGTCAATTCCAACTGAATTGCAGAGGTGACAAATGAGGTGAGGGAAGGCTAACCTTGCCACAGTAGAGGACTTGTCCGCCACCTTGTAGAGTTCTTGGGATATAACCTCATAAACTTCTACTTTCTCCCTAATCATGATGCTATGGATCATGATAGCCTGGTCTATAGTAACTTCAGACCGGTTGCTAGTAGGAATAATTGACCGTTGGATGAACTCCAACCATCCCCTAGCCACGGGCTTGAGGTCATGCCTTCTTAGTTGAACCGGCTTCCCTCTTGAATCTCTCTTCCATTGAGCGCCCTCTTCACATATGTTCATGAGGACTTGGTCCAACCTTTGATCAAAGTTGACCCTTCTAGTGTATGGGTGTGCATCTCCTTGCATCATGGGCAAGTTGAATGCCAACCTTACATTTTCCGGACTAAAATCTAAGTATTTCCCCCGAACCATTGTAAGCCAATTCTTAGGATCCGGGTTCACACTTTTATCATGGTTCTTGGTGATCCGTGCATTGGCATAGAACTCTTGAACCATTAAGATTCTGACTAGTTGAATGGGGTTGGTGAGAACTTCCTAACCTCTTCTTCGGATCTCATGTCGGATCTCTGGATATTCGCCCTTTTTGAGCTTAAAAGGGACCTCGGGGATCACCTTCTTCTTGGCCACAACTTCATAGAAGTGGTCTTGATGCACCTTTGAGAGGAATCTCTCCATCTCCCATGACTCGGAGGTGGAAGCTTTTGCCTTTCCTTTCCTCTTTCTAGAGGTTTCTCCGGCCTTTGGTGCCATAAATGGTTATGGAAAAACAAAAAGCTTTAGCTTTTACCACACCAAACTTAGAAGGTTGCTCGTCCTCGAGCAAAAGAAGAAAGAAGAGAGTAGAAGAAGAAGAAATAGAGGAGATAGAGGGGGCTTTGTGTTTCGGCCAAGGGGGAGAAGTAGTGTTTAGGTTGTGTGAAAATGAAGGAGTGAAGATGGGTTTATATAGGAGTGGAGAGGGGGGTATGGTTCGGCTATTATGGGTGGGTTTGGGTGGGAAAGTGGTTTGAATTTGAATGGTGAGGTAGGTGGGTTTTATGAAGGATGGATGTGAGTGGTGAAGAGAATGGTGGGATTTGATAGGTGAGGGGTTTTTGTGGAAGAGGTATTGAGGTGATTGGTGAATGGGTGAAGAAGAGAGAGGTGGGGTAGGTGGGGATCCTGTAGGGTCTACGAATCCTGAGGTGCCAAGGATTTCTCATCCCTGCACCATGTGGCGTGCAAAACGCCCCTTGCTGCCAATCCTGGCGTTAAACGCCAGGCTACTGCCCATTTCTGGCATTTAACGCCAGCTTCTTGCCCATTTTTGGCGTTAAATGCCAGTCTGGTGCCCATTTCTGGCGTTAAACACCCAAAATGGTGCCAGACTGGGCGTTTAACGCCCATTCTGCTACCCTTACTGGCGTTTAAACGCCAGTAAGTTTCTCCTCCAGGGTGTTCTATTTTTCATTCTGTTTTTCCTTTTGTTTTTTCTTTTTCAATTGTTTGTGTGACTTCACATGATCATCAACCTATATAAAATATAAAATAACAAAAGAAAATAGAAATTTAACATAGATGATTAAAGATTGGGTTACCTCCCAACAAGCGCTTCTTTAATGTCAATAGCTTGACAGTGGCTCTCATGGAGCCTCACAGATGTTCAGAGCAATGTTGGAACCTCCCAACACCAAACTTAGAGTTTGAATGTGGGGGTTCAACACCAAACTTAAAGTTTGGTTGTGGCCTTCCAACACCAAACTTAGAGTTTGACTGTGGGGGCTCTGTCTGACTTTGTATTGAAAGAAGTTCTTCATGCTTCCTCTCCATGGTTACAAATGTATATCCTTGAGCTTTAAACACAAGGGAGTCTTCATTCACTTGAATGATCAATTCTCCTCTGTCAACATCAATCACAGCTTTTGCTGTGGCTAGGAAGGGTTTGCCAAGGATGATGGATTCATCCATACACTTCCCAGTCTCTAGGATTATGAAATCAGCAGGGATGTAATGGTCTTCAACCTTTACCAAGACATCCTCTACAAGTCCATAAGCCTGTTTCTTTGAATTGTCTGCCATCTCTAGTGAGATTCTAGCAGCTTGTACCTCAATGATCCCTAGCTTCTCCATTACAGAGAGAGGCATAAGGTTTATACTTGATCTCAGGTCACACAGAGCCTTCTCAAAGGTCATGGTGCCTATGGTACAAGGTATTGAGAACTTTCCGGGGTCTTGTCTCTTCAGAGGTAATCTCTGCCTAGTCAAGTCATCCAGTTCTTTGATGAGCAATGGAGGTTCATCCTCCCAAGTCTCATTACCAAACAACCTGGCATTTAGCTTCATGATTGCTCTAAGGTACTTAGCAACTTGCTCTTCAGTAACATCTTCATCCTGTTCAGAGGAGGAATATTCATCAAAGCTCATGAATGGCAGAAGTAAATTTAATGGAATCTCTATGGTCTCAGTCTGAGCCTCAGATTCCCATGGTTCCTCATTAGAGAACTCCATGGAGGCCAGTGGACGTCCATTGCGGTCTTCCTCAGTGGAGATCACTGCCTCTTCCTCCTCTCCAGGTTCGGCCGTGTGGGTTGTGGTTATGGCCTTGCACTCTCTTTTTGGATTCTCTTCTGTATTGCTTGGGAGAGTACTAGGAGGGAGTTCAGTAATTTTCTTACTCAGCTGACCCACTTGTGCCTCCAAATTCCTAATGGAGGACCTTGTTTCAGTCATGAAACTTTGAGTGGTTTTGATTAGATTAGAGATAATGGTTGCTAAGTCAGAGTGGCTTTGCTTAGAATTCTCTGTCTGTTGCTGAGAAGATGATGGAAAAGGCTTGCTATTGCTAAACCTGTTTCTTCCACCATTATTGTTGTTGAAACCTTGTTGAGGTCTCTGTTGATCCTTCCATGAGAGATTTGGATGATTTTTCCATGAAGGATTATAGGTGTTTCCATAGGGTTCTCCCATGTAATTCACCTCTTCCATTGCTGGATTCTCAGGATCATAAGCTTCTTCTTCAGAGGAAGCTTCCTTAGTACTGCCTGGTGCAGCTTGCATTCCAGACAGACTCTGAGAAATCATATTGACTTGCTGAGTCAATATTTTATTCTGAGCCAATATGGCATTCAGAGTATCAATTTCAAGAACTCCTTTCTTCTGATTTCTCCCATTATTCACAGGATTCCTTTCAGAAGTGTACATGAATTGGTTATTTACAACCATTTCAATGAGTTCCTGAGCTTCTGCAGGCGTCTTCTTCAGATGAAAAGATCCTCCAGTAGAGCTATCCAATGACATCTTGGATAGTTCAGACAGACCATCATAGAAAATACCTATGATGCTCCATTCTGAAAGCATGTCAGAAGGGCACCTTCTGATCAATTGCTTGTATTTTTCCCAAGCTTCATAGAGGGATTCACCTTCCTTCTGTCTAAAGGTTTGGACTTCCACTTTAAGCTTGCTCAATTTTTGAGGTGGAAAGAACTTTGCCAAGAAGGCATTGACTAGCTTTTCCCAAGAGTTCAGGCTTTCTTTAGGTTGTGAATCCAACCATGTCCTAGCTCTGTCTCTTACAGCAAAAGGAAAAAGCATAAGTCTGTAGACTTCAGGGTCAACCCCATTGGTCTTGACAGTGTCACAGATTTGCAAGAATTCAACTAAGAACTGATGAGGATCTTCCAATGGAAGTCCATGAAACTTGCAATTCTGTTGCATTAGAGAAACTAATTGAGGCTTAAGCTCAAAGTTGTTTGCTCCAATGGCAGGGATTGAGATGCTTCTCCCATAGAAGTCGGGAGTAGGTGCAGTAAAGTCACCAAACACCTTCCTTGCATTGTTGGCATTGTTGTTTTCGGCTGCCATGGTTTCTTCTTCTTTGAAAAGCTCTGTTAGGCCCTCTAGAGAGAATTGTGCTTTAGCTTCTCTTAGTTTTCTCTTCAAGGTCCTTTCAGGTTCAGGATCAGCTTGAACAAGTATGCCTTTATCTTTGTTCCTGCTCATATGAAAGAGAAGAGAACAAGAAAGTAGGGAATCCTCTATGTCACAGTATAGAGATTCCTTGAGGTGTCAGAGGAAAAGAAGAATAGAAGGAGGAAGTAGATAGAAGAGAATTCGAACATATAAAGAAGGATAGAGTTCGAATTGCACCTTGAGGAGGAGTGTTAGTCCCTTAAATAGAAGGATGTGAGAAGAGGGGAAGAATTTTCGAAAATAAATTAAGAAAATTTTGAAATAATAAAAAGAAATTTGAAAATTTGATTGAGATTTTCAAAAATTAAGATTGGGAAAGAAATTAAGTGATTTTTGAAAAAGATTTTGAAATTAGAAATCAAAAAGATATGATTGAGAGTTAATTTTGAAAAAGATGTGATTGAAAAGATATGATTGAGAAGATGTCATTGAAAATAAAAGTAAAAAGAGAAAGTTTTAAAATTAAAGTTGATTTACTTGACTAACAAGAAATTAGAAGAAATGATTCTAGAATTAAAACTTTTGATCCTTTCTTAATAGGCAAGTAACAACTAGAAAATTTTGAAGTAAATCATTAATTATAACAAGGATTTTCGAAAATAATAAAAAATGGAAAGAAATTGATTTTGAAGAGATTTGATTGAAAAGATATGATTTGAAAAAGATTTGATTTTGAAAAATTATGAAGATTTGAAAAAAATTTGAGTTAAAAACAAAATCTTCCCTCTAGTGTCATCCTGGCGTTAAACGCCCAGAATGGCATCCATTCTGGCGTTTAACGACCAAAATGCTACCTTTTTGGGCGTTAAACGCCCAGCCAGGTACCCTGGCTGGCGTTTAAATGCCAGTTTTCCTTCTTCATTGGGCGTTTTGAACGCCCAGCTTTTTCTGTTTGATTCCTCTGCTGAATATTCTGAATCTTCAATTCTCTGTATTATTGACTTGAAAAGACACAATTTTGAAAATATTTTTGAATTTTTAATGATGAGAAATAATAAAAATTGCAACTAAGATCAAATAAATAATACATGCAGGACACCAAACTTAAAAATTTTCATATAGGAGACACTAACAAATTGAGAATGCATATGAGAAACAACAAAACACACAAAACAAGAGAATTTAAAGATCAGAGCAATGAAATCATCAAGAACAACTTGAAGATTAATGAAGAACATATTGCATGTTTTCGAAAAATGCAAGAAGAATGCAATTGACACCAAACTTAAAAATTGATACTAGACTCAAACAGGAAACATAAAATATTTTTTATTTTTATGATTTTATAAATTTTTTTTGTGATTTTCGAAACTTATATGGAAAAGAAAATAAAGGGATTCAAAACTTTTAATAAGAATTCCAAGAATCATGCAATGTTAGTCTAAAGTTTCAGTCTAAAAAGATTAGACATGGTTGGCCAAGCTTCAGCAGGACATTACATTCAGCAGCTAAATTGATGAGAATCAATCAGCTTTTGTGATGATAAGAACATCACCTTGAAACTCTAGAATTCATTCTTAAAAATTCTGAAAAATAAAAAGAAAAGTACCTAATCTAAGCGACAAGATGAACCGTCAGTTGTCCAAACCCGAACAATCCCCGGCAACGGCGACAAAAACTTGGTGCACGAAATTGTGATCATCAACAATGGTGCCAAAGGACTTGGAGCTCGTAAACGTGAATCACACTTTGTCACAATTCCGCACAACTAATCAGCAAATGCACTAGGTCGTCCAAGTAATAAACCTTACGTAAGTAAGGGTCGATCCCACGGAGACTGTCGGCTTGAAGCAAGCTATGGTCACCTTGTAAATCTCAGTCAGGCTAATTCAGATGGTGATGGAGAATTGATAATTAAAAGATAAATAAAACATAAAATAAAGATAGAGATACTTATGTAATTCTTTGGTTGGAATTTCAGATAAGCGTATGAAGATGCTTTGTTCCTCCTGAACCTCTGCTTTCCTATTGCCTTCTTCCAATCATTCATACTCCTTTCCATGGCAAGCTATATGTTGGGCATCACCGTTGTCAATGGCTACTTCCTGTCCTCTCAGTGAAAACGTTCCAAATGCGCTGTCACCGCACGGCTAATCATCTGTCGGTTCTCGATCATGTTGGAATAGGATCCATTGATCCTTTTGCATCTGTCATACGCCCAACAATCGCGAGTTTGAAGCTCGTCACAGTCATCCCTTCCCAGATCCTACTCAGAATACCACAGACAAGGTTTAGACGTTCCGGATCTCAGGAATGGCCGCCAATAATTCTAGCCTATACCACGAAGGTTCCAATCTTAGATTAGAAACCCAAGAGATACATATTCAAGCTTGTTTGCATGTAGAACGGAAGTGGTTGTTAGTCACGCGTTCATAGGTGAGAATGGTGATGAGTGTCACATAATCATCACATTCATCATGTTCTTGGGTGCGAATGAATATCTTAGAGAAGAAATAGACTTGAGTTGAATAGAAAAACAATAGTACTTTGTATTAATTCATGAAGAACAGCAGAGCTCCACACCTTAATCTATGGTATGTAGAAACTCCACCGTTGAAAATACATAAGAACAAGGTCTAGGCATGGCCGAATGGCCAGCCTCTAAACGTGTCTAAGATAGCATACGACTTCTCAAAGATCTCCAAATACAATAGCAAAAGGTCCTATTTATAGAAAACTAGTAGCCTAGGGTTACAAAAATGAGTAATTAATGCAGAAATCTTCTTTCGGGACCACTGGTGTGTGCTTGGGTTGAGCATTGAAGCTTCCATGTGTAGAGACTTTTCTTGGAGTTAAACGCCAGCTTTTGTGCCAGTTTGGGCGTTTAACTCCAGCTTTTGTGCCAGTTTTGGAGTTAAACGCCAGAATTCTTGAGCTGACTTAGAATGCCTGTTTGGGCCATCAAATCTTGGGTAAAGTATGGACTATTATATATTTCTGGAAAGCCCCGGATGTCTACTTTCCAACGCAATTGAGAGCAAGCCAATTCGGCTTCTGTAGCTCCAGAAAATCTACTTTGAGTGCAGGGAGGTCAGAATCAAACCGCATCTGCATGCCTTTTTCAGCCTCTGAATTAGATTTTTGCTTACGTCCATCAATTTCAGCCAGAAAATACCTGAAATCACAGAAAAACACACAAACTCATAGGAAAGTCCAGAAGAGTGATTTTTATTTAAAAACTAATAAAAACATAATAAAAACTAACTAAAATATACTAAAAACAATGCCAAAATACGTATAAATTATCCGCTCATCACCCACTTGGTGTGTGCTTCGGCTGAGCATTGAAGCTTTTTCGTGCTTAGGCTGTTCCTGGAGTTAAACACCAGCTTTGGTGCCAGTTTGGGCGTTTAACTCCAATTCTGGTGCCAGTTTGGGCGTTTTATGCCAGAATTCCTTGGTCTGACTTTGAACGCCAGTTTGGGCTATCAAATCTCGGAAAAATTATGGACTATTATATATTGCTCGAAAGCCCAAAATATCTACTTTCCAACGCAATTGAGAGTGCACCACTTGGGCTTCTGTAGCTCCAGAAAATCCACTTTGAGTGCAGGGAGGTCAGAATCCAACAACATCTGCAGTCCTTTTTCAGCCTCTGAATCAGATTTTTGCTCAGGTCCCTCAATTTCAGCCAGAAAATACTTGAAATCACAGAAAAATACACAAACTCATAGTAAAGTCCAGAAATGTGATTTTTATTTAAAAACTAATAATTATATACTAAAAACTAACTAAATCATACTAAAAACTATGTAAAAACAATGCCAAAAAGCGTATAAATTATCCGCTCATCAATTACAGGGCAGGAATGGCTTGGAGGATGGAAAGGAAGCATGCAAAAGTGAAAGGAATACAAGAAATTGAAGGAACTGCAAAGCTGTCAGCCCTGACCTCTTTGTACTCAAACGGTCATAACTTGAGCTATAGAGGTCCAAATGAGGCAGTTCTAGTTGCGTTGGAAAGCTAACATCCGGGGCTTCGCAACAATATATAATTTGCCATAGCTTCTCCGAAGATAGGTAACACGCATACGTGGATCACGCGCACGCGTGGATCACGCGCACGCGTGACCTGGAGAAAATTCAATCCTCGCGTACGCATGACTTTGACGCGTGCTAGACGTATCAGAAATCACTGGGGGGGATTTCTGGGCTGTTTTCGACCCAGTTTTTGGCCCAGAAAACATATATTAGAGGCTACAGAGTGGGGAAATCCATTCATTCATTCATAGAACATTCATAATTCACAATTTTTAGGTTTTAGATGTAGTTTCTAGAGAGAGAGGCTCTCTCATCTCTCTAGGTTTTAGAAATTAGGATTTCTCTTAAGTTAGGTTTATTTCTTCTCCATTCTAGGTTCAATGTTCCTTTAATTTAGTTTCTCTTCTACTTTTATTTATTCTAGTACTTTGGTTTATATATTTCTCTTGTTAATTACTTATGTTGCCAAATTGGTTTATGAACTCTTCATGTTAGATTTGAATTTATATTTAATGCAATTTGAGGTATTTTAGATTTATGATTTTAATTTAGCTTTTTACATTCTTAGCTTGAATTGATTAATTAGTGACACTTGAGTTATCAAACTCCATTGTTGATTGATAATTGGAATTTGCCGGTTGATTTGGATCTCTCTAAAGCTAGTCTTTCCTTAGGAGTTGACTAGGACTTGAGGAATCAAATTGATTAGTCCACTTGACTTTCCTTTATTTAGTAAGAGTTAACTAATTGGGAGTAATGAACAATTCTCATCACAATTGATAAGGATAACTAGGATAGGATTTCCAGTTTTCATACCTTACTAAGAGCTTTATTAGTTATTACTTTAATTCTTGCAATTTACTTTTCCTGTTCATTATTCAAAAACTCCAAAAGGATAATCTTCCATAACCAATAATAAATACACCTCCCTGCAATTCCTTGAGAGACGACTCGAGGTTTAAATACTTCGGTTATCAATTTTATTAGGGAGTTTGTTACTTGTGACAACCAAAACTTTTGTACGAAAGGATTTCTTGTTGGTCTAGAAGCTATACTTGCAACGAGAACTTAATTGTGAAAATTTTAGACCGCGCGAGAGTTCCGTTCGTCACCTTTATATGCAGATCAATAAAATTCAGAGTCATACAGATTGTAATAGTAGCATAATAGTGATATGTTTCCATTGTTGAAGATAGCTGAGTCCATATTCAGTGAGTTGAGAGGCTGCTAGATCGAGATGAAGCATAGATAAACCCTATGATGAGATGATATCTATCCAAGAATCATCCACAACATCAGTATCATATTCTCCCAAGTGGATATTGTTGGGTAGAAAAATGCCGGTTAAGAATTTCTAATAAAAATAGCATTGTCAGTACAATCTAAACCGATGAAATTCCCACTATCAATTTAATTTGTGTCACAATTAAAATTAAATAACTGGGAGTAGAATTCCCAAGTCTTTTCCAAAAGAGTTAACACAAGGTGTAATTTATTGGTTAGAAATTTTCTGAATAATTTTTGAAGTGGAAAACAGAAAAATAAATAGCGAGAAATTAAAGCAGCGAACAATAGCAAGAGATGTTATGTATTTGAAATAAGAGATCTTGGTTAGGGGAGATAATTGGAATTTCTATCCTTGTTGTCTTTCTCCAAGTGCAATAGTAAAGGTTTATTGCTTCCACTCAGTTATCTTCTTGCAGTTACAAAGGAAGATTAAGTGGGTAGCACTAACTCTGATTCACAAGCCCTAGTCACTTCCCAGGGAAGGACTAAAGTCAGTGAAATTGAGTTAGCCAATAATTCTTAATTACATATTACACTTGAGTATTCCAACTCAATGGTTTCCAATCAATCAACTCCTAAGCCAAGTTGGGAGCTCTACTCCATTAACATGAATGCCATTTTCTCAGAAATGTAAAAGGAGTAGATAGGAGACATGGTAATTAAAATAAATTAATAAAATCAAATTTGGCACTGATAATTAATTAAAAGAAATAAAACAAGTAATAGAATTAAATATAAAAATAATTCATTGCATTAATAGAGTTCAAAAATAACAATATCCAAATATGAACACAAGGCAACTAAATGGAAAAGAGTAATTGAGTTATTAGAAAAGCAAACTATAGAGATGACGACTTCAATCGAAGGTAGTAGCAGCTCTTTCAATATCCAATCCAAAGCAAAAAGCTAAGAAATCCAAGAACCCTAGAGTGAAGTAGTGTTTCTCTCCCTAGAATTCCAAAAAACTCAAACTAAATCTAAAGTGAAAGTAAAAGTGAAGAGTGTCCTAGTCTCAGTTACACCGCTGCCTCTAGTCTGTGTTTTTGGGCTTGAAACTAGGTCCAAAACAGCGCAGAAATAGCCCCCAGCGAGTTCTGATAAGTGCAGCACGTGACGTTCAGTCACGCGTATACATCGGCCACGCATACGCGTCGCTGGACTTCTACGCTTGTCACGCGTACGCGTCGCTATACGATGCGCCAATTCACGTGTACACGTCAGCCATGCATGCGTCGATCCTCGCTGCTCAGCTCCTTAGTTTCTTGTGTCCTTTCCACTTTGACATGCCTCCTCTTCATCCTTTAAGCCATTCATGCCCTGTAATTTTGAAAACACTTCACAAACACATCACGGCATCGAATGGTAATAAAGGAGAATTAAAAATTGACAATTTAAAGAACCAGGAAGCAAGTTTTCAACCATATCACAAAATTAGGAAGGAAATGAAAAATATGCAATTTACATGGATAAGTGTGAGAGAAATTTTACACAAACCCACTCAATTTAGTCCATAATATATCATAAAATAGTAGTGCATCAAATCTCCCCATACTTAAACATTAGCATGTCCTCATGCTAAGCTCAAGGAGACCAAAGGGGTAAAGGAAAAAAAATGAGACTCATGCAATGCAACCTATCTATATGAATGCAACTATATGCTAAGATGCTTCTACCTACTTGGTTAAAAGTAACAAATTTTCCAAGACAAACAAAAACTGGATTCCACTAATTTAAATCACAAAATAAAGTACAAGTAAAGTTGTAAGAAGAAAGCTCATGAAAGACGGGAACACAGAAAAGAGCACCGAACCCTAACTGGAAGTGTATACACTCTAATCATTCTAGTGTTTGAGGGTCGAGTCTCTCGGTTCTCTACTAATCTTGCTTTCTATGGCTTGCTTCTCTTCTACCAATCAACACAATTTAATGCACAAATACACATATCAAGAGGTCTTTTCAAGGGTTGTAATGGGGTTAGGTCAAGGTAGGAATATATTTGGTCAAATGGACTAAAATCCGAATCCTTGATTAACCTAAACTTCTCAAATAACCTAAGACATTCCAAGTCATTACAATGCAAAACCTAGCCATCCATTAACAATTTTTCCACAAATTCATGCACCTTGATATCCTTTAAATCAAGTCATATGCATTAGTTCACTTATTAGCCTTGGGGCATTTTGTCCCCCTTTATTTATTTGCTCTTTTCTATTCTTTTTCTCTTTTCTCATTATTCATATATATTTTTTCTATTTTTTTTCTTTTTTTCAGTGAATTAATGCATTTGGTTAATGTGCTAGATGAATGAACAAGTGCTCAAACTGTTTTCATATTTTCACATAAGAAAATAAAATACCCAATTCCCTAAACATGTATTCCCCATTTCAATTTCTCCACACTTAATTCATATACACCTCACTGGTCTAAGCTAATCAAAGATTCAAATTAGGGACATTTATTGTCTTATGCCTAGAGTTAATGATGTGCTAAAATAAAGAATAAATAGGGTAAGATAGGCTCAACATGGGGTTGCAAAGGGTAATGATAGGGTGAGGCCATATGGATATGTGAGCTATAGTGAAACAAGGCCTCAATCACATACGTGTATGCATACATTAAACCATGGAAATATAGAATCAAGCAAGATATAGATCACAATTTTAGAGAGAATAACACACCAAAATAAAACATTGGTTGATAAAATGCAACCAAACAAGTAGGCTCAAAATCTCACTGGTTTTGTGTGTTCGAGCTCTAAAACCATGTTCCAAATTGAATATCTTCAAACAAGTTTAACAAAAATTTTGATTTAAGTTAGTAAAATGTTATAAAATAGTGTCTTGAAATAGAACTTATCACTCCACCAAGTAGTACCTAAATGCAAGCAACTACTGCTCATGCAAGTTATCCTATCTAACAAAAGAAAAATAAAATATTGGTGTTGAGAGAGAGATGTTACTTTCGGAAGTTAGTTACCGAACTCCCGACACTTAAGGCTTGGCACGGTCCTCCGTGCCATCAGTGATTAGCAAAGTGGGGTTGGGAGCATCACTTCCACTGTCTGGTTCGTCATGGCTCTCCATGCTGGCATGTGAAGTGGAGTCCGGGGTATCGGTCTCTTTCGGAGGTGGGTGAGTACTAACAATGAGCTCCTTTGTAACAACCTCGATTTTCGAGTACGCGAGATCTTTTATAAAAGTACGGAGAACTCCGGAGGATCAGTAAGGGGAGGAACTCTGATATATCATCAAGTATCTCAATCCTCATTTTTATTATGTCATCTTTAAGTTAGAACCTTTTATGAGGCAAGCTTGATAACACAGTCACGAAGAACCTAGTTTTTGAACCGTATCGGTTAGGAGTTTTGATTCGGTTTTTTGTAAATAGTCTCAATTTGACGAACCGGACTCGATTCAAGAGAGAAGAGAGATAATAGTATAATATCATCATTATATGAGTATTAGAATCATCTTGAATAATATTATAAGGTTACCTGGTCAGTTTTAGTTAAAAACAGAAAATCGGTTTAACCGGGTTCAAAGTTTACTGGTGCAGCTTAGCACTAGCACTCTCTGATGACTTTACCAATGCTAAGACCTCAATATACATGTTTTATTCTCATAATAAATATGCTACTTATCATTTATTCTAGTAACTCAGAAAATAATTTTTAGAGATGTTTTTGCAAGTGTTCCGATACATCTAGTTTTAGTAGTTATACACCTGAGATATTTTAATATTATTTTAATCCACCTCCAAGCCAACCAATCACAACTCACCCTACACCCCCAAACCCCCCCCCCCAAGGCAGGCTCATTTTCACCTTGTGGCCGAAAATAGGAAGAGAGAAAAAGAGAGAAAAGTTCTTAGTTCCAAATCTTCAAAGCTTGATTTCTACTGAACTAAAACTCAAATCAAAATTCCAATCCGACCAAAAAGATCTTCTCTTCTTTCTCTACATGATCATATGACTTATCAAGGCTGGAATCAAGGTGAGTTGGCTGCACCATCTCCCTTTTGATTCGGTTTCAAGGAAACATGCTTAAATATGTGTTTTCTTGATGTTCTTCCTTAGGAATCATGCTTAACTTGACTTGAGGGCCAAGAAACGTGACTTTCCAGCAAGTCTAAGGTTATAAATCACCTCCTAACGTGATTAGGGAGATTTGGTTAGTTGAGGGTTTTTGGATTTAAAGTTGTTCTTGATGTGATTTAGGAGGAAAAAGTGCTAAAGGACCACCTGAAAGTCTAACTGAATTAGGAGCAGCAAAACCAGGTAGGGTTTGACGAATTTAATCTTGATTGATTGTGTTTGAGTTGTGTAATTATGATACGGTTTGGCTGTGCTTGAAATTGATTGTTTATATGAGTGATTCTTGTTGAAATTTTGGTGAAAATTTGATGAAATTTGATGATATTCAAGCTATGAAACATGTCCTTGAGTGCAGCTAAAAAAACGAACCCTAATCCTTAAATTGGGGATCAATTTGTGTTAAAATCATGTAGAAAAGATGGGGTTTTAGTGGCTGCTAATTTAATTTGAATTATGGTAAAAATCGGTTGCTGAAAAGACTGAAAAACGGGTAAAAACAAAGAAAGATTCTGAAGAATTTACGAAGAATATGAAGAACACTTTGAGTGTGGTGAAGAACAATTAAGAACACCTTTTTGATCCATAAAAGGGCAAGGAAGTAAACATTTTGGTGTTTGGGGGGTTATTTTGTAATTTCAAAAAGTTAGGGTGGTAAAAGTAGAAATATTAAAAGTTACGGGTGGTAAAAAGTGAATTTTAAAGGTTAAAGGTTAAAGTAAAGTTAATTTTCGAAAATTTAATAATAAAATAATAAATAATAATAAAATATTAAATAATAATATTTAATTAAAAATAATATTTTAATAAAATAATAAAATAATGCAGAAAAGGCAGTTTTCTGTAAAAGCTTTAGAAAGACAACTTTAAGCGCAGAATCTCATAATTACCTTCATAAAACACTTAGGGAGTGGTAAGAACATATTAGTGAGACAAAGATAAAAGAAAGATAAAAAGTTGAAGAAAAGATAAAAGTCGAAGAAAAGTCTGTAAAGTTTTAATGGCAGAAAAACAGACAGAAACTAGCGAACGAACTAGGACAACATAGTTAGTCATTGAATTGCGAATAGGGTTAGGTATTATATGAAAAGTTAAACTGTTTCAGTATAGACTTAATGAACCTATACTTTGGACAAGCTAACTATTCATACCGAAATTTACATAAGCTTTAAATATATACGTTAAGCAGAGAAATCAGAGCAGAATAGAGAAATACAAAGAACAGAGTAATCAGAGTAGAGTAAAGAGATAAAGAGAAGAAGGGTAACATAGATATAAAGGAATGAATAATCAGAGAAAAGTAAAGAGATACAAAGAATAGAGTAACCAGAGCAGAGTAAAGAGATACCAAGAAAAGGGAAACCAGAACAGAGTAAAGAGATATAAAGAGAAGAGTAATATAATAAAGAGATATTTATATATATATATATATTAGTTGCTTGATGCAACCCAGAGCTATATTTATATTTATATTAGTTGCTTGACGCAACCCAGAGCTATATTTAATACATATTAGTTGCTTGATGCAACCCAGAGTTTCTGTAGGGATACTAAGTTACCTACAGCCATTTTTCGATTCCCTAGAGCAGAGCAGAGTTTCCTAAGTTAAGCAGAGGCCGTCTCGAATGAGCGGCTATTACTATCCTTTAGGAACGGAAAATCGTATCTGGGAAATCGGGATTACTCATGATCGGATAAATGTCGGGATTGCGGGCAGCCAACCGACACATGAGCTCATGGCCTGCGCTAGGGCTAGACATGCATCATTCTTGTCTGCGCATCATTCTCTGTTGCATTCCTTTCTATGTGTGATCTATTTCCTTATGTTTGTTTGCTTGTATGCTATTTCTGTGTTACATTTTCTTGTATTCTTTTGTTTGTGTTCTGCTTTCTGTTGTCTCTGCTTTCTCTTTCTATCTTTATCTTCTGTTTACTGCTTTGCTATATTCTGTTATTCGTCTACTAATCGACACCGTGTAAATGAACGTAACTAATAACCCCGGCCCTACTAAGAACTCCCCAGTTCTTACCCCCCTCTCTCCCTTTCTCCCCTTCAGATGGAAACGGGCGTCATATTGTATGAAGTTGACGACCTACACATTTACGAGGATCCAGTATACTATCATTACTACATTCTGGGTGCGGAGCTTCGTATGAGACATTACGCATTACAAAACCGTCCCTTCCAACATCCTTTGTATAGTCCGCTTTTTGATCCTGATGATCCCTACGACTTTCCCTTATCCTGGTTACACCCTGACGCACCTGGACATCCTTTTCCTGATGGTCCCGGACACCCTATACCAGCTCAACCTTTGAATGAGGAGGAACTTGAGCCTATCATTCCGGATGAGCCTGAGTTAGCTGGTGACTACGTACCTGTGATTCCACCAGAGTGGGACTTTCCCCCTGAGCCGATCCCTGACTTTCCACAGCCTGATGAGCCGGCATTACCGGACAATGGGGTAGCTCCTATTTACGCGAACGGACCTGTACTCATGAATGGTTTTATACATAGTGGCAGTAGTGTTTCTGGTGGATCTGAGGGTATAGCTGTAGCTGCGGACAAAGAGGAGGAGGAGGATCCTGAGATAGAGATAGAGCAGGATGAGGAGATGGATGAGCCTCACGGTGATTCTCCGAACCGCCACGTGTAGATATAGTTTAACAGCAGTAGGGGCATTCTTTTGATGACACTCTAGTCTGACATTATCTATTAGTTAGTCTCTCACTTGTGTTAGTACACCCGAGAGCTAGGAGCTGTAGTGTGGTTAGGCTAGCCTGGGCGCCAGTTTAGCGGATTTTGGTATGGGCCAGGCCCTGGGAGTGTCGTGTATATATTAGCTACGTAGGATGATGAGGATGTGAACTAACTTGATCTTTGTAAACGCTACCTGTTTTGTTATAGTGTACATGATATATATTATCTGCTATATTTCTATATTTCTCTACACTTGCTTTTATTGCTCTCAATGTATTCTTGTTTATTTTAAATTATCATCCGCAACGAATAAAAAAAGTTACTCGTAAAATTGGCAACGTTCTAACAAGGAACATGCTCATATATTAAGTAATAGTTAATAATTAGGAAGAACAAGTTGGTAACACTTAGCTTCTTGTATGACCATGGCATACTGGGAGTTGGGTCGTTACAATTTGGTATCAGAGCAGTTCGTTCCTAATAGAGCTTGGGGAGTGGACTGACTATGCTTCATTGCATACTCTGTTGTGTGTCTCATGCTGTTAGGGTATCTTTAAGATACATTTGGCATGAATGTCTATGAGCGCTTATTTTGGAAATGTTCGTGCCTTACTTGAAATATTAAGACTGATCACCTTAATGTTGATTGTTTGGTGCGGATAGGACCATAATGACTACGAATAGGCAAAGTTTAATCGAGTTTCGAACGACGAATCGATGCGAGGCACAGCTATCCTCATAGATGTTATGATCTCCATGGCTATGGCTATGTTAGATTTGGATGCTGTAAGGAACGAACGCTTATTTTACTTGTGAGGAATCTGGACACACAGCTAGGATCTACCCAAGAAAATTTGCTCGAAATCCAGTACGAACCCAGCAATAAGGTCGAGTATTTGCTATGACTGCTGACGATGCTATGCAATCAGACGCCCTGATCCAAGGTCAGTGTTATGTCAGAAATCGATTTCTAACTGTATTGTATGACTCGGATGCATCGCATTCCTTTATTTCTTTAACTATTGCTCGTGAGCTGGGACTAGATTTCTGTGAGTTAAATTTTGATTTAATTGTCCATACACCTGCATCCCAAAATGCTTTGACCAGTTTAGTGTGCCTGCAAGTACCATTTACTATTAGGAACAGGACTTTCATACATGATCTAATCTGTTTGCCTCCATGTGGTCTAGAAGTTATTCTAGGGCTAGATTGGTTATCTAAATATCATGTTTTCCATGATTGTTTTGAAAGAACTGCTGTTATTCCATCTGATAGTCCACATACTAAACCATTTCTATCTCATACCTTATATCTAAATTCTGTAAGACTTACCTTAGATGGGAGTGACTGTGAGGGGTACGTTCTGTTAGCGGCTTGCTCGAATGATAGTGAATTAAGCCTAGAACAAATCCGAATGGTGAAGGAATTTCCTGATATTTTCTTGGACGACATCCCCGAATTTCCTCCTCAGCGAGAGATAGAATTCAGCATTGAACTAGTACCTGGAACCGGACCAATTTCCATAGCACCGTACCGGATGTCACCATTGGAACTTGCAGAGTTGAAGAAGCAGTTGGATGAGCTACTTGGAAAGAAATTTATTCGTCCTAGTGCATCACCTTGGGGAGCTCTAGTATTGCTAGTAAAGAGGAAGGACGGTGGAATGAGACTTTGCATAGATTACTGACAGCTAAATAAGGTCACTATTAAGAACAAGTATCGACTTCCACGGATTGATGATTTGATGGATCAGTTGAAAGGTGCAACTGTGTTCTCTAAGATTGACTTGCGATCGGGTCATCACTAAATTCGAGTAAGCCAGCCAGATATACCAAAGATTGTATTTAGGATTCAGAAATGTTGACAATGTTGAGACGTATGGGAGAAGAAGGACCAGAAGCTGTGAGACAGGATCATAGTAGTGTATGGAGGTACAAGAACAGAATTTATGTGCCTAACTCTGGGGATTTGCAACAAAGGATTCTTGTAGAAGCTCATCAAAGTAGATTCTCTATGCATCCTGGAGTAACAAAGATGTATCAAAATTTGAAACAAACGTTCTGGTGGCCGGGCTTGAAAAAAAGAGGTAGCTGATTATGTCTCAAAATGTTTAACCTGTCAGAAGGTGAAGGTGGAACATCAAAAGTCATCAGGAATCTTGCAACCCATGGAAATACCATAATGGAAATGGGAGCTGATCACTATGGATTTTATCACGAGATTGCCAAGGACCTCAACAGGACACGATGCCATCTGGGTAATTGTGGACTGGTTGACAAAGTCAGTGCACTACCTTCCGATTTGAGTTGACTATACTTTAGAAAGGCTGGCACGGATATATATTCAAGAAATCGTACAATTGCACGGGATACCTTCGTCAATTGTTTCAGATCGAGATCCGATGTTTACTTCCAGATTCTGGGGAGCTTTCCAAAAAGCGTTGGGAACAGAATTGCACATGAGTACAGCATACCATCCTCAAACAGACGGACAATCAGAGCGGACAATCCAGACATTAGAAGACATGCTAAGATCTTGTGTGATGGATAACCAAGGCAGTTGGGATAAATATTTGCCATTGATCGAGTTCGTCTACAACAACAGTTACCAACAAAGTATCGGGATGGCACCATATGAAGCTCTCTATGGAAGAAGATGTCAGACACCATTGTGTTGGAATGACGATGGAGAAGCTAGTGTCTTAGGTCCAGACTTAGTGCAAGAAACTACTGAGAAGATAAAGGGGATTTGTCAGAAGATCCAGACAGCACAAAGCCGTCAAAAGAACTATGCCGATAATAGACGTAGACCCTTAGAGTTTAGTGAGGGAGACCATTTTTTTCTAAAAATAACCTCGACTACTGGAATAGGTAGAGCCCTTAAGACTAAAAAGCTTAACCCTCGATACATAGGACCTTTCCAAATACTTAAAAGAGTCGGTCCAGTAGCTTATCAAGTAGCCCTTCCTCCATACCTGTCAAACCTTCATGATGTTTTTCATGTCTCGCAACTTAAGAAATATATTCCCGACGAGAGTCACTTTCTACAACCGGAAACAGTACAGTTATGAAATGATTTGACATATCAAGCATCACCAGTTCAGATCATAGAAAGAAGTGATAAGCAGCTAAGAGGCAAGACTCTTCGCTTAGTCAAAGTAGCATGGAGACCAAGAGGAGAAGAAGAGCACACTTGGGAACTGGAAGATAAGATGAAAGCTGATTACCCACATCTATTCTCAGGTAACTGAAATTTTGAGGGCAAAATTTTCTTTTAGGAGGGTAGAATGTAACAACCCCGATTTTCGAGTACGCGAGATCTTTTCTAAAAGTACGGAGAACTCCGGAGGATCAGTAAGGGGAGAAACTCTGATATATCATCAAGTATCTCAATCCTCATTGTCATTATATCATCTTTAAGTTAGAACCTTTTATGAGGCAAGCTCGATAACACAGTCACGAAGAACTTAGTTTTTGAACCGTATCGGTTAGGAGTTTTGATTCGGTTTTTCGTAAATAGTCTCAATTTGATGAACCGGACTCGATTCATGAGAGAAGATAGATAATAGTATAATATCATCATTATATGAGTATTAGAAGCTTTTTGAATAATATTATAAGGTTACCTGGTCAGTTTTAGTTAAAAACAGAAAATCGGTTTAATGGGGTTCAAAGTTTACTGGTGCAGCTTAGCACTAGCACTCTCTGATGACTTTAGCAATGCTAAGGCCTCATTATACATGTTTTATTCTCATAATAAATATGTTACTAGTGTCATTTATGCTAGTAACTCAGAAAATAATTTTTAGAGATGTTTTTACAAGTGTTCCGATACATCTAGTTTTAGTAGTTATACACCTGAGATTTTTTAATATTATTTTAACCCACCTCCAAGCCAACCAATCACAACTCACCCTACACCCCCAAGACCCCCCAAGGCTGGCTCATTTTCACCTTGCGGCCGAAAATAGGAAGAGAGAAAAAGAGAGAAAAGTTCTTAGTTCCAAATCTTCGAAGCTTGATTTCTGCTGAACTAAAACTCAAATCAAAATTCCAATCCGACAAAAATGATCCTCTCTTCTTTCGCTACATGATCATATGACTTATCAAGGCTGGAATCAAGGTGATTTGGCTGCACCATCTCCCTTTTGATTCGGTTTCAAGGAAACATGCTTAAATATATGTTTTCTTGATGTTCTTCCTTAGGAATCATGCTTAACTTGACTTGAGGGCCAAGAAACGTGACTTTCCAGAAAGTCTAAGGTTAGAAATCACCTCCTAACATGCTGAGGGAGATTTGGTTAGTTGAGGATTTTTGGATTTAAAGTTGTTCTTGATGTGATTTAGGAGGAAAAAGTGCTAAAGGACCACCTGAAAGTCTAACTGAATTAGGAGCAGCAAAACCAGGTAGGGTTTGATGAATTTAATCTTGATTGATTGTGTTTGAGTTGTGTAATTATGATATGGTTTGGCTGTACTTGAAATTGATTGTTTATATGAGTGATTTTTGTTGAAATTTTGGTGAAAATTTGATGAAATTTGATGATATTCAAGCTATGAAACATGTCCTTGAGTGCAGCTGGAAAAACGAACCCTAATCCTTAAATCGGGGATCAATTTGTGTTAAAATCATGTAGAAAAGATTGGGTTTTACTGGCTGCTAATTTAATTTGAATTATGGTAAAAATCGGTTGCTGAAAAGACTGAAAAACGGGTAAAAACAAAGAAAGATTCTAAAGAATTTACAAAGAACACGAAGAACACTTTGAGTGTGGTGAAGAACAATGAAGAACACCTTTTTGATCCATAAAAGGGCAAGGAAGTAAATATTTTGGTGTTTGGGGGTTATTTTGTAATTTCTAAAAGTTAGGGTGGTAAAAGTAGAAATATTAAAAGTTACGGGTGGTAAAAAGTGAATTTTAAAGGTTAAAGGTTAAAGTAACGTTAATTTTCGAAAATTTAATAATAAATTAATAAATAATAATAAAATATTAAATAATAATATTTAATTAAAAATAATATTTTAATAAAAATAATAATATAATACGGAAAAGGCAGTTTTCTGTAAAAGCTTTAGAAAGACAACTTTAAGCGCAAAATCTCATAATTACCTTCATAAAACACTTAGAGAGTGGTAAGAACATATTAGTGAGGCAAAGATAAAAGAAAGATAAAAAGTTGAAGAAAAGATAAAAGTCGAAGAAAAGTCTGTAAAGTTTTAATGGCAGAAAAACAGACAGAGACTAGCGAACGAACTAGGACAACATAGTTAGTCCTTGAATTGCGAATAGGGTTAGGTATTATATGAAAAGTTAAACTGTTTCAGTATAGACTTAATGAACCTATACTTTGGACAAGCTAACTATTCATACTGAAATTTACATAAGCTTTAAATATATATGTTAAGCAGAGAAATCAGAGCAGAATAGAGAAATACAGAGAACAGAGTAATCAAAGTAGAGTAAAGAGATAAAGAGAAGAAGGGTAACATAGATATAAAGGAATGAGTAATCAGAGAAAAGTAAAGAGATACAGAGAACAGAGTAACCAGAGCAGAGTAAAGAGATACTGAGAAAAGAGAAACCAGAACAGAGTAAAGAGATATAAAGAGAAGAGTAATTTAATAAAGAGATATATATATATATATATATATATATATATATATATATATATATATATATATATTAGTTGTTTGATGCAACACAGAGCTATATTTATATATATATATTAGTTGCTTGACGTGTCCCAGAGCTATATTTAATACATATTAGTTGCTTGATGTAACCCAGAGTTTCTGTAGGGATACTAAGTTACCTACAGCCATTTTATGATTCCCCAGAGCAAAGCAGAGTTTCCTGCGTTAAGCAGAGGCCGTCTCGAATGAGCGGCTATTACTATCCTTTAGGAACGGAAAATCGTATCTGGAAAATCGGGATTACTCGTGACCGGATAAATGTCGGGATTGCCGGCAGCCAACCGACACATGAGCTCATGGCCTGCGCTAGGGCTAGACATGCATCATTCTTGTCTGCGCATCATTCTCTGTTGCATTCCTTTCTGTGTGTGATCTATTTCCTTATGTTTGTTTGCTTGTATGCTATTTCTGTGTTACATTTTCTTGTATTCTTTTGTTTGTGTTCTGCTTTCTCTTTCTATCTTTATCTTCTGTTTACTGCTTCGCTATATTCTGTTATTCGTCTACTAATCGACACCGTGTAAATGAACGTAATTAATAACCCCGGCCCTACTAAGAACTCCCCAGTTCTTACCGCCTTCTCTCCCTTCCTCCCCTTCAGATGGAAACGAGCGTGATATTCTATGAAGTCGACGACCTACACATTTACGAGGATCCAGTATACTATCGTTACTATATTCTGAGTGCAAAGCTTCATATGAGACATTACGCGTTACAAAACCGTCCCTTCCAACATCCTTTGTATAGTCTGCTTTTTGATCCTGATGATCCCTACGACTTTTCCTTATCCTGGTTACACCCTGACGCACCTGGACATCCTTTTCCTGATGGTTCCGGACACCCTATAACAGCTCAACCTTTGAATGAGGCGGTACCTGAGCCTATCATTCCTGATGAGCCTGAGTTAGCTGGTGACTACGTACGTGTGAGTCCACCAGAGTGGGACTTTCCCCCTGAGCCGATCCCTGACTTTCTACAGCCTGATGAGTCAGCACTATCGGACGATGGGATAGCTCCTATTTACGCAAGTGGACCTGTACTCGCGAATGGTTTTGTACATAGTGACAGCAGTATTTCTGATGGATCTGAGGGTATAGCTGTAGCTGCGGACAATGAGGAGGAGGAGGATCCTGAGATAGAGATAGAGCAGGATGAGGAGATGGATGAGCCTCACGGCGATTCTCCGAACGGCCACGTGTAGATATAGTTTAACAGCAGTAGGGGCATTCTTTTGATGACACTCTAGTCTAACATTATCTATTAGTTAGTCTCTCACTTGTGTTAGTACACCCGAGAGCTAGGAGCTGTAGAGTGGTTAGGCTAGCCTGGGCGCCAGTTTAGCGGCTTTTTGTATGGGCCTGGCCCTAGGAGTGTCGTGTATATATTAGCTACATAGGATGATGAGGATGTGAACTAACTTGATCTTTGTAAACCTTACCTGTTTTGTTATAGTGTACATGATGTATATTATCTGCTATATTTCTATATTTCTCTATACTTGCTTTTATTGCTCTCAATGTATGCTTGTTTATTTTACATTATCATCCGCAGCGAATAAAAAAAAGTTACTCATAAAATTGGCAACATTCTAACAAGGAACAGGCTCATATATTAAGTAATAGTTAATAATTAGGAAGAACGAGTTGGTAACATTTAGCTTCTTGTATGACCATGGCATACTGGGTATTTACATCCTAGGGGTCTAACTTTTGCTCCAACTTTTCATAGCAGCCCACAAAATTTGCTGATATGAACGTTGGTGCCAACGTTAGGGGTCTAACTTTGACCCTAACGTTGGCCTTGCCTTGTGTGCTTGTGGCGCCAACGTTAGCCACCAAGTTAGGGGGCTAACGTTGGCGCAAACTTTTGCTCCTCCTTGTGATTTTCATGTGCCAACGTTAGCCTCAAAGTTAGGGGGCTAACGTTGGCGCAAACTTTTGGTGCCCAAGGAGGATTTCTTCATGCCAACGTTAGCCTCAAAGTTAGGGGGCTAACGTTGGCGCAAACTTTTGGGTGCCCAGGGGTAAATTTCATGTGCCAACGTTAGCCTCAAAGTTAGGGGGCTAACGTTGGCGCAAACTTTTGGTACCCAGGGAATGATTTTCAAGTTCCAACGTTAGCCTCCAAGTTAGGGGGCTAACGTTGGGGCTAACTTTTCACCCAAAAGTTTGTGCAAAAGTTTGATGCTAACTTTAGGTCCAACTTTTTGCTTCCTGGTTCAATTTCACTTATTCCATTGTCTTCTCTTTACTCCTAGCTATTCCTTCTTACTTCAACCTTTCTCCAAGCTTTCTTCACCTATAATTAATCAACCAAACTCATCAAAGCTATTCTCATAATCATGAGATATTCATTCTATCATAATATGCAACAATTTTAGCATAAAACCTCATGAAATGGCATGAATTTATACATGGTTGATTCAATCAAGGGAAACATGAAAATCTACTCAATTAGCTTGCTTATGGTTCAAGAAAGTGCATAATTCTAATGAAAACAAAAGAAAAAGACTAGTTAAAATAGGCTAGGATGACTTGTCATCAAAGACCACGAAGATGGTATTCATGTTGACAGAGTAGACTCCCAACTTGACTTGGGGGTTGATTAAAAGGAGACCCTTGAGTTGGAATGCTCAAGTGATTAGTTAAATTGGAAGTTGTTGGCTATTCTCTATTTACTAATGCTAGTCCTTCCCAAGGGAGAGGATTAGGATTTGCGAATAAGAGTTAGCTCAATCACTTGACTTTCCTTTATTTAGTAAGGGTTAACTAAGTGAAAATAACAACCTCTTGACACTACACTTGAGAGAATCCAACAAGGATAGAACTTCCAATTAATCATACCCCCGGTCAAGGATTTTTTATTCCGAATACATAAATCTCTTTTAAATTGCATTGCTTTAATTCACAATCCTTTATATTCCTGTCTTTCATCTCTCAAAATTTCTCGAAAACTCCTAATTAATAAAATAGCACTCTTTTGTCAACTCGTTGGGAGACGACCTGGGATTCATACTCCCAGTATTTTTATTCTAATTTTGTGACAACCTTTCTAAATTGATAAGCGGATTTTTGCTGGTTAAGAACTGTACTCACAACGTAATTCTTATATTAATTTCTTAATCGCTAATTTCTGCCTGCATCAATTTTTTTGGCGCCGTTGCCAGGGAGTTGCAATAGTGTGCTAAGTTATTAGTTGGTGTAAATATTTTTTTATTTTATTTTATTTACATATTTTATTTTATTTTATTACCATGAGCTGTATGTTTCTTTCGTTGAATGACGCGTTCACTGCCTGATCCGAGCATAGCCACGTTTGCTCCTGAAATTGAAAAAACTATTTCACGTATTAGCCGAGCTCGGCGTAGGCTAGCCTCTGAAGGTAGTGAAGTGGTTACTACCAATTCACCAGTCTCTTCTGAAGGCAAAACTAAAGCGGCATTTAAGGAAGAAACAAGCTCCTCTACTACTGATTCTGTTGACTTACGTGCACGTAATATGGCGGAGCCCAGAAGCATTACTCTCTAGGAGGTAGGAGCCCTAGACTTTACTCTGCAACCGTATCAAGCACGTCACCCAAATTGGCTGCAGATTTTGAACTGAAGACTACCTTAATCAACTTAATGCCTAAGTTTCATGGCTTACCTGTTCAGGAGCCTATCAAGCACCTCAGGGATTTTCAGACAGCCTGTTCTACTATTAGGCGTCATGGTGCAGATGAAACTTCTATTCTGCTAACCGCCTTTCTGTTTTCTCTTTAGGAAAAGGCGAGGGAGTGGTACTACTCCCAACCTGAAGCATTTGTTACCAACTAGGATACGCTCAGGAGAGAATTCTTGGAAAAATACCTTCCAGCTGAAGTTACAGATAGATTGAGGAAAGAGATCTCCTGCATTATTCAAGGAGAATCAGAGACTCTTTATGAGTATTGGGAGTGATTCAAGAATCTTCTAGATGCATGCCCCCATCACATGATTGACAAGTTAGTGTTGATCAGCTACTTCACTAAAGGCATGAAGCCTCGGGATAAGATTACATTGGATGGTGCAAGTAATGGTTCTCTGAAAAAGTACAAGACCACAGATGAAGCGTGGCAACTGATCAGCGACCTAACTGAGTCCACTCGGAATCACAGGCACAGGAACAACCACCCCAAGGCTGTTGCAGAGGTTTCCTCTAGTAGTGAGACTACTGCCTTCACACAGGCTATATGTGAGATGACCAACCTACTGAAGCAGATACAGCTAAATCAACAACAACCTCAGCCTTCCTCACCACAACAAAGTCAACAGTTGGTTCCTCAAAGAGTATGCAGAATATGTACTGATTACACTCATTACACTGATGAGTGTCCGCAGCTCCAACAAGAAGACAACACCTTGGCAGCTACTCATAATTTCTATGACCGCCCGAATCAAGGATACAATCAACAAGGCGGCAATTACAACCAAGGTGGAAACCACAATCAAGGTTGGCAAGACAACTCCAACCAGGGGTGGAGAGATAATTCCAACTAGGGATGGAGAGATAATTCCAATCAAGGATGGAGGGACAACTACAACAGAGGAGGCAGAGACAACAATGGAAATCAGAGGTGGAACAACAACAACAGACAGCAGAACCAAAACCAGCCTTACAGAGCACCTCACCAAAGGCAGTCCCAAGCGCCTCATAACAACCAACAGCAGACCCCTCAAATCACTTACCCCCCTTCCTCTTCTACTGATGAGATGTTTTATTCTCTTGCACAAGGACAGCAAGACATGCAGAGTACACTTAGCTCCACCTTAAACGGTTTGACCTCTGCTGTACAAGCTCTTGCCTCACAGATTGGATCAATGAATACTTCCAATAATCAGCCTTCAAGCTCCAGTGGAATTCCTTCTCAAACTATACCCAACCCTAAAGGTGGAATCAACGCCATCACTTTAAGGTCCGGAACCACACTACAAGAGAGGAATCATGAGGAGCCAAGCTTGCAAGGAAACGCCCCAGTTGAGGACATGGTTGAAGTGGAGGATGTTGAAGAGGAAGATGAAGTACAAGACATGGTTAAAGAAGAAGCAGTCAGCCAAGGAATGAGGCACCAAGGGACGTAGAAGCTGCAAGTGGCGCCATTCCTATTCCATTTTTACACCTTGCTAGGAAAGCCATAAAGCAGATAGAATTAGACCCTAAAATGGTAGAAATATTCAAAAAGGTTGAGGTAACCATTCCACTTTTTGATGCCATTCAGCAGGTACCTAGATATGCTAAGTTTCTAAAGGATTTGTGCATGCATAAAGGTAAATTATAGAATTTAGAAACTATTCCTCTAGGTAGTTGCATTTCTGCTTTAGTGGGTGATATACCTGAAAAATGTAGTGACCCAGGTCCATGCATGGTTACTATTACTATAAATGGTGTGAAATTTTCTAACTGTATGTGTGATTTAGGAGCGTGTGTTAGTATAATGTCATTGTCTGTATATGATGCTTTGAGGCTCCCTCCCTTAAAAAGGTCGGCAGCTCATTTTGTTTTAGCAGATAAAAGCATTATCTCTATGGTTGGAATTGCTGAGGACGTGCTGGTGAGCATTAAGGGGCTCATATTTCTTATTGACTACTATATTTTGGAGATGCCCCCTAATGACTCAGGAAGACCATCATCCATCCTGCTTGGAAGGCCATTCCTGAAGACTTCAAGGTTCAAGCTGGATGCCTTCTCAGGAACTTACTCTTTTGAGATAGATGGCAGAGCAGTGAGCTTCAATCTGGATGAAGCTATGAACCATCCTCCTGAAGATTATTCCATCTTCCAATGTGACATCATTGATGAGACGGTAGCTGCAGTTCACCAGGAGGAAGTAGAAGAGAGGCACATGGAGCAAGATGCAAGTGTGGGGACACCGTTTGGATAAGATGAAGACACGTTACAACTACCACTGGCTCCAGATGATCAAGTGCCTAGCCATGAGCAGAAATTGGAATTAAAGCCCCTTCCACCCCACCTCAAGTATGCTTACCTTGAGGATAATCAGAAGCTTCCCATTATCATTGCAAGGGAACTAACTTCCCAACAGGAGGAGCAGTTGCTCAGTATGCTGAGAGGACACAAGAAAGCAATTGGGTGGAGCTTAGCGGATATAGTAGGCATCAGCTCTCAAGTTTGTGAGCACAGGATACTTTTAGAAGAGGGAGCAAGGCCTGTCCGTCAACCTCAAAGGAGACTGAACCCCACCATCTTAGAAGTTGTCAAGAAAGAAGTGACCAGGCTACTTAAAGCAGATATCATCTACCCCATCTCAGATAGTGAATGGGTCAGTCTAGTACAAGTGGTGCCCAAGAAGTCTGGAGTCACAATAGTAAAGAATGAGCATGGAGAGCTCCTGACAACTAGACTACAGAATTCATGGAGTGTTTGCATTGATTACAGGCGTCTCAACCAAGCTACTCGCAAGGATCATTACCCCTTGCCATTTGTTGATCAGATGCTTGATCGCCTGTCAGGTAAATCACATTACTGCTTTTTTGATGGTTATACAGGCTATTTTCAAATTCATATAGCTCCTGAAGTTCAGGAGAAGACTACTTTTACATGTCCCTTTGGAACGTATGCATACAAAAGGATGCCTTTTGGCTTATGTAATGCAGCGGCTACTTTCCAAAGATGCATGATGAGTATCATCTCAGATCTTATTGAGAACTGTATGGAAGTTTTCATAGATGATTTTAGCGTATATGGTGATTCATTTAGCCTTTGCTTGGATAGTTTAGCTAGAGTATTAGACAGGTGTATTAGTTCAAACCTTGTTTTAAATTTTGAAAAATGTCACTTTATGGTAAAACAAGGTATTTTACTAGGACATGTTGTTTCTAATACTGGTATTTCTGTAGATCCAGCAAAGATGGATGTTATTTCTAGTTTACCTTACCCCTCCTCCGTGAGGGAGGTCCGTTCGTTCCTTGGCCATGCAGGTTTCTACTGAAAATTTATCAAAGACTTCAGTAAGGTAGCATTACCTTTATCCAGACTGTTGCAGAAAGATGTTGAGTTCGAGCTGAATGGGGATTGCATAGAAGCATTTGATAAGCTAAAGATCGCCTTGACTCAAGCTCCGATTGTGAGAGGACCAGACTGGAGCCAACCCTTTGAGATTATGTGTGATGCCTCCAACCATGCAGTAGGAGCGACGCTGGCTCAACGCGAAGGTAAGGATCCTTTCGTAATTGCTTATGCTTCTAAGACCCTAGATGCTGCTCAGTCTAATTACACTACCACTGAAAAATAGCTTCTGGATATTATTTTTGCTCTGGATAAATTCCGAGCCTATTTACTTGGTACTAAGGTGGTAGTGTACTCAGACCATGCAGCTCTAAAGTATTTATTAGCTAAAAAAGAGTCCAAACCAAGGCTAATACGTTGGATACTGTTGCTACAAGAATTTGATTTAGAAATTAAGGATAGGAGTGGTTCCCAGATTTTAGTGGCAGACCACTTGAGTCGCCTTGAGCACATTAAGACTTACTCTACTCCTATCAATGATGCTTTTCCATTTGATAGCTTGCACGCAGTATCTGAAGAAGTTCCTTGGTATGCACCTGTAGCTAATTATCTAGTTAGCCATACTTTCCCTCCTAATTTTACTAAGCATCAAAGGGACAAGCTGAAAAGCGAGTCCAAATATTATATATGGGATGACCCATATTTATGGAGGTGTGGTGCTGACCAGTTAATTAGAAGGTGTGTGCCCCAATCAGAATTCCAATCCGTTTTAGAGGCCTGCCACTCTTCTGAGAGTGGAAGACATTTTGGCCCTCAAAGAACAGCTAGAAAAATTTTAGATTGTGGATTCTGGTGGCCTACTCTTTTTAAAGATGCTACTGCCTTTTGTAAATCTTGTCCCCCATGCCAAAAGTTTGGTAATATATCCAAAAGGGATGAGATGCCCCAACAGATTATGCTATTTTGTGAAATTTTTTATGTTTGGGCATTGACTTCATGGGCCCATTTCCAAACTCTAGTGGTTACCTTTATATACTGTTAGCTATAGATTATGTTTCTAAATGGGTGGAAGCAATTCCTACCCACACTGATGATGCTAACATTGTTGTCTCCTTTGTTAGAAACCATATTATCTGTCACTTTGGATCACCACGAGCAACCGTGAGTGATTAAGGCACTCACTTTTGTAACAGGAGACTAGTAGGACTACTGAAGAAGCATGGGATCATTCACAAAGTGGCAACAGCTTACCATCCCCAGACTAATGGGCAAGCAGAGGTGTCTAATAGAGAAATAAAGCGCATTCTGGAGAAGATAGTAAAGCCTCATAAGAAGGACTGGAGCACCAGACTTGTTGATGCGCTCTGGGCATATCGGACAGCGTACAAGACACCCATTGGGATGAGTCCCTTCCGCTTAATGTACGAAAAGGCTTGCCACCTCCAAGTGGAGGTAGAACACAAGGCTTTTTAGGCTATGGGGGAGTGCAACATGGGATTTGAGAAAGCTGGCGCTGCAAGGAAGCTGCAACTAGCAGAATTGGAGACCCTTCGACTCGAAGCTTATGACAACTCCAGATTATACAAAGAGAAGGTGAAGGCTTTGCATGATAAGCATATCAAGAGAAGAGAGTTCAGACCTGGAGATCTGGTTCTGATGCCAGGGCATTTTGGCCAGTTTCACTGACCTTTTCTTTATGGTTTTAGGGTAGTTTCATGCACTTTCTTAGGAAATAAGCAACTTTTGGGTAGAATTTCACTTACATCTTGATTCAAGCTAACATTGTGATTTTTATATGAATTCATTAGAATTATGGATGAATTAAATGACAAATTGGATGATGCATGTCTCATAACTTGGACTAGAACTTTGATGCACTTTATTGCTTGATTTCAGGACAAAGGAAGCAAGGAAGAACCACATTAGCAGCCACGTTAGTCTAACTAACGTGACCTCTAACGTGGAAGGGGAGCTAGCTTGCAATGTTAATGAGAAAAGTAATCGCCAATAACGTCCTTGAAGCCATCATAGCCCACCTTAATTGCCACGTTAACTACATTAACGTGGTAGTTAACGTGGAAGAAGAAAATGAAGCCAACGTTAGTGACACTCACCTTTGTCACTAACATTGGACCAAGCTCATATTGGCCACGTTAAGAGCCACGTTAACTCAGTTAACGTGGACTCTAACGTGGGGAAACAAAAGAATGACCAACGTTAGTGACACTCACCTTTGTCACTAACGTTGAGCTAAGCCACTTTGAGCCACGTTAGTTGCCACGTTAACTCAGTTAACATGGACTCTAACGTGGAGGGAGCAAAGAATCGCCAACGTTAGTGACACTCACCTTTGTCACTAACGTTGGGATGAGCCACTATGAGCCATGTTAACTACATTAACGTGGAAGCTAACGTGAGTAAAAGGGATGATGAGCCAACGTTAGTGACACTCACCTTTGTCACTAACGTTGGAGATGGCTAGCAATACCACGTTAGAAGCCACGTTAACCTAGTTAACGTGAACTCTAACGTGGGAAGTTGGGGCATTTTGGAACGTTAGTGACAAAAGTAAGTATCACTAATGTTCTCGAAGATGTGGCAAGCCTACGTTAAAGGTCACGTTAGCCACACTAACGTGAACTCTAACGTAGGGAGAAAGGAGGATTCTCAACGTTATTGGAAAAAGTAAGTCCCAATAACGTGTGCGAAGGACCAAGAGGCAACGTTAGTGGTCACGTTGATGCCACTAACGTTGAAGTTAACGTGGAGCATCCTTGGGTTAGGAACGTTAGTGAAAAACGTGATTATCACTAACGTCTCGAACCCACACTTTCACTTAACGTTAACGCCACTAACGTCCTAAGCTAGAATCCCTGCCTACTTCACACTTTCTCTCTGCAAATAAAGCTAAGCCCACTGAAGAAGATAACTGCTTCAACTCAAGATCTAAAGGCCCATATCCAAGACTTGAAGAGCCAACTAGAAGATCAGAAGAATAGTATAAATAGGGAGAGCTTTGAACTAGAGAAGGGGGAGCTTTTGGGCATTATTAGAATTACTCTCTGTATTTTACTTTCTCTGCAACTTTTAGTTTAATTCTCAGAATGTACTCTCCATCTATGCTTTTCATTCCCAGAGCTATGAACAACTAAGCCCCTTTCATTGGGTTAGGGAGCTCTGTTGTAATTTGATGGATCAATAATAGTTTTCATTATTCTTCTTCTTTCTTTTCTCTTGATTTTACTAGAAAGCTTTCAATCTTCATGCAATTGAGTAGTTATCTTGGAAAAGAAGCTATTCATACTTGGATCTCTTCTGAACTTTGGAAAAGGGATGAAGAGATCATGCTAGAAATGCTTTCTCATGTTGGACCAAATTGGGGTTTGGGCGGATATGGTGACATATAATTCTCCCAATACTTTGATTTGGAAATACATGTGGTATAATCAGTGACCACACTTCATCTCTTCTCATGAGCAATTAGACCAAGGAATTGGCTATTGATCTGATTTGAGAGATTGAATTACCAAGGAATTGGAATTCAATCACTTAAGATTGCCAAGGAGATCAATGAATGCATTGATTGAGGAAGAGATGAAAATGAACTTGATCCGGAGAATGCAACATCTCCTAAGCCCAATGAATTCCCCATTTCTGATCTTACCCATTCTCTTTACTTTCTGCTATTTACTTTCATGCTAAACTCCCCTTCCCCATTTAAGATTCTGCAATTTACTTTTTCCGTCATTTATTTTCTGCTATTTACTTTCCCGCCATTTAATTTCCTGCAATTCTCAACTCACTTTCTGCTTAGCTCAACTAGAACATTCTTCCAATTAAAGTTGCTTGACCAATCAATCCCTGTGGGATTCGACCTCACTCTACTGTGAGTTTTTACTTGACGACAATTCGGTATACTTGCCGAAGGAAATTTGTTGAGAGACAAGTTTCCGTGCATCAAGTTTATGGCGCCGTTGCCGGGGATTGATTTTGTATCAACAACGATTAAATTGGCGGATAACTAGATTGAGCATTTGTTTTTATTTTGTCTGATTTAAGTTCATTTGAGTAATTTACTTTCTGTTCAGTTATTTTCTTCCCTTTCCCCTACCCATTTTCTTAGTTGTTTACAATTCAGTCACTAACCCACTAACTTTTTGATATATTGCATCACTTACGCTAACAACATTTCTGTAGAAATAACTATCTGCATCTATCTTTCTTGCTTTTGCCTTGTTGGTTGTATGACAGGTAGAAGAAGCGGGACTTCAACTTCCTTTGATTCTGAACCTGAGAGGACCTTCTTTAGATTAAGGAGGGAAGCAAGAGGAAAGAGAGTAGTTGGTACTGAGGAAGAGGAGGAGTACTTTGAACCAGATATGGATGAGAATATGGAGAACCATCATGAAGAAGAGGCTCACAACCATGGCCGAGAAGGTCCAGCACATCAGGCTGGGCAAGAGAGAAGAGTTCTGGGTTCTTACATCAATCCAAACCCAGGAAACTGTGGAAGTAGCATCCAACGGCCAACCATACATGCCAACAACTTTGAACTAAAGCCACAACTCATCACCCTTGTTCAGAACAATTGTTCATTCGGAGGAAGTGTCCAAGAAGACCCCAATCAACATCTAACCACCTTCCTGAGGATATGCGATACTGTGAAGTCTAATGGTGTTCATTCTGACACTTATAGACTACTTCTGTTCCCTTTCTCACTCAAGGACAAAGCATCTAAATGGCTGGAATCCTTTTCAAAGGAGAGTTTAACAACCAGGGAAGATGTGGTGAACAAATTCTTTGCAAGATTCTATCCTCCTCAACGGATCAACAGGTTGAGAGCTGAGGTACAAACCTTTAGGCAGCAAGATGGTGAGACTCTATATGAAGCATGGGAGAGGTTTAAGGACCTGACAAGAAGATGCCCGCCAGATATGTTCAATGAATGGGTGCAGTTGCACATTTTCTATGAAGGTCTTTCATATGAATCAAAGAAGGCAGTAGACCACTCATCCGGGGGATCTCTGAACAAGAAGAAGACCATTGAAGAAGCCATAGATGTCATTGAGACTGTAGCTGAGAATGACTATTTCTATGCTTCTGAAAGAGGCAACACTAGAGGAGTGATGGAGCTGAACAACGTGGATGCACTGCTAACTCAAAACAAGATGATTACCAAGCAATTAGCTGACCTCACTAAGAAGATGGAGAGGAATCAAGTAGCAGCAATTACCACTTCAGCAGCAACCCAAGAAGGAGTGAATGAAGAGGCAGAGGGTGATCAGGAACAGGCCAACTACATTGGAAATTCACCCAGGTAGCACCATGACCCATACTCCAAAACATATAATCCTGGTTGGAGGAACCACCCAAACTTTGGGTGGGAAAATCAACAGGATCAAGGCCAAGATCAGAGACGTCGCAACCCCAGCAACAATGCAACTCACCAACATTCCACACAGAGATCATATCAGTACCCACCTAATAACACACCTCAACATCCATACCAAAGTCAAAATGGCCCTTCTCACCTCTCCAATCTCAACTCACCATCATCTGAAGATAGAATCTCCAGGATTGAAACCCTACTTGAAGGCATATGCAAGGAAATTCAAGATAACAAGGTGTTCAAAGAGGAGGTGCGAGCCAATATTAAGAATCAGGAAGACACCATCAAGAGCTGGAATTTCAAGTGGGATACCTATCTGAGAAGATTCCCAAACCTACTGATAGCTTTCCAAGTGACACAGAGAAAAATCTGAGAGGTGAAGCAAAGAAAGTCAGATGGGAAGATTGCAAGATGGTTACTATAAGTGATAAGGAGACTGAGGAAGAGCTGAACAAACCATCAGAACAATCTGAAGATACATCAGTAGGAAAGCAGGAAGAGAATCCTCAGGAAACCACAATTACGCAGAAAGAGTTGCTGAGGCTCTATGCACCCTTTCCCCAATTACTAAATGGTGGTGTAGAGAAGAGAATATACTCAAGGTTTCTTGACATATTTGCATCCCTCCATGTAAACATACCATTCATCAAGGCTCTCCAACAAATGCCCTCTTACATCAAGTATATGAAGGAGCTGCTGACCAGGAAAAGCTCACTTAAGGGAGGACAAATCATAGTGATGAACAAGGAGTGCAGTGCTCTCATTCAACCAGAGTTGCCTACAAAAAGGAAGGACCCAGGGAGTTTTCACATCCCTTGTGCCATAGGAGAAACAATGTTTGACAAAGGACTCTGTGATCTGGGAGCAAGCATCAACTTAATGCCTTTATCCCTTATGAAAAGGCTGCAAATCAATGAGCTGATGCCCACAAACGTAGTCATCAGGCTGGCGGACAAAACTCAAAAACAAGCAATTGGAGTGGTTGAAAACGTGCTGGTGAAGGTTGGGAACTACTTCCTTCCCACAGACTTTGTCATACTGGAAATGGAAGAAAGTCACCTTCACCCAATCATATTGGGAAGACCATTCTTAGCTACAGCCAGAGCGCTCATAGATGTGGAGCGAGGAGAGCTAATACTGACGATACATGACGAACAACTCACCTTCAACGTCTTCAAACCCTCACAAGAAGCAAGTCAGGAAGGCAAGGAACTAAGGGCAGAGCATGACAGAGCAATGGTGGGAGAAAAAAGCATTGAAGCACAAGCTGTACACCCTGGAATTCCTTTGGGTGATGAACAAGAGAATCAGCAGCTGTCATAGCTAAAGGAAACTCAAGTGGAGCCAAAACCACCAAAATCATATGAGACCAGCAACAAAATCTCCCTAGGGAAAGAGACCACAAAGAGCAGGATAACAACAAAAGAAACAAAGAAGAAAGTACCAAGGAGATGGAGGAATAAAAAGATCCCTACAGAAGATTTCTCTCCAGAGGATAAAGTGATCTCAGCTTACTTCCTAGATATCCCACCTCATCTCCCCACCATCCCATCTCAGTTACCTAAGGTTTTCACCATCAACAAAGTTCTCTCCCTAGAACATGTGGAGATCATTGATGAAGCCAATGGATATATGTTTACTGCAAGAGGGGAAGATCTGAAGCATTACCAACCACCATGACAAAGGCAGAACGTCAAGCTAGTGACGCTAAAGAAGCACTTCATGGGAGGCAACCCATGTTTTACATGCTTTTAAAAGTAGTTAGTAAAGCAAGGTTCAGGGATTTCAACTCAACTTGACATGCACTTGAATGAATCCTTTTGGGCAACATATAGTGAGGAACAAGTTTGGTGTTCAAGGCACACTAAGAGAACATAAATGTAACCCATATCATGTCACTCTTAGGGGCCTTGAACAAATCTTTTACACCACATGGCACCAAACTAAGTTTGGTGTTGCCAATGTTGCATACATGGATATTGAGTTAGTCAGTTGGTGTGCACTCATGAACAACACTTAGTAGTTAGAAACAAAAACTTTAAAAAGTAGTTATTCTTTTAATTTTGCTGCCACTTTCCACAAGTTTTCTTTTAATCACATTTCTTTTATTTTGTAGGAGAATTGATGGGACAGTTGAAGGGTTCGGCTACCACAAAAGGAGAGGACTGTACACGTGTCTCCAAGGGGATTGCATTGGGAATTGTTGCCATGCAACATTGGAAAAAGAACAAGTTTGGAAACTGAACCAACACCATCATAAAGTTGATGATCCTTGTGCTCATCCCATGCTAAACCCCATGCATCCATCACACAACCACCCCATCAATCCACACCTTTTATTCACTCACCACTTCTCTATATAAGTGGTTCTTAGTTCATAACCCTTCCACATTCCAATTCCCATTCCTTATACTCCACACCTCCGGAACTCAAATCCCTTCACTACACCCAATCTTAACCCAACCGAATTCCTCCATCTATCCATACCTTCCACCACCTTCACACATCAACTCCTACTCATGGCATCATCAAGTTCCAAGAGGCAAAAGAGGAAGGAACCGGTGGAGAGCATTCCTTTTGATGAAAGGAGATTCAAAACGGCATTCCATGAACTCGAATTTGAACAAATAAAGCTCAAAAAGATACTGTCTGAGTTAACATTCCAACTCAATGAGGAAGAGTGCCCACAGATTCGAGAGAAGATTGAACAAAGGGGTTGGCAAAGGCTCACGAACCCAGAAGCAAATGATGGAGCAGCAATTGGAGCAAGGAAAACAATGGGGTGAATCCTTCCACAGGATAGAACAAAGGCAAAATAAACAACAAGAATCTATCCAGAAGCTAATCAACATCCAAGCACATCAAGGTGCACACATACATGAGATGCATCGAAAACAAATAGAACAAGCAGAACTCTTTGACGAGTACAGGGCATTCTCTGAAGGGGTTTACATGAGTGAAAGTGGAAATCATGTAAACATGCTAGCCAGGCTTGGATACTTAGTCGGACAGCTACCTATAGTACATCTGGGAATCATAAAATATGACGAAGTGAAGGATGAGTTAGCACGAGAAGAAAGAGAAAGGGTGGAGAAGAGTCATGAATTAGTAAGGAAGGCACTTGAAGACTGGAAAAGAGCCAGACTAGCACGGATACAAGGAAGCACAAGTGGACGCAAAGAGGACAAGCAAGAGGGAGAGCATGGACAACCCCATGATTAAAAGGTGGTGGAGTTCCCTCATTGTCCCATCTTTTTCAAGTTTTAAATAAGGAAAATCATGTATGAAATAGAACATGCTTCCATGGTAGTTTAGAATTTTCAATTCTATTTTTAGTATTCTCCTTGCTTAGGTCTATGATTGATAGTCAAATTGCCTGTTCTCAATTCCATCTTGCTTATTGTATGCTTGTCCTTTTAAGATAAATAAAAAGAGATGTTATGAAAGACCAGAGTGGAGTTCAATTTGTGGAGTAAGTTCTTAGATTTGTGGTGTAGTAATCACTTAGCTAAGTTGGTTCACCAACAAGGTGGGAAGGCAACTATCTGTCCTAAATCATATGCTTGAAACACACCCCATGAGACTAGCTAAATAATAAGATCCTAATAAGAAAAAGGAAAAGAACAATAAGAGTTGAAAAAGAAAGAAAAGTTAATAAAGAATAAGGCTAGGCACCAAGGGCTTGAATCTTGAGGGATGTGTCTGTGGTGCTCTTGTACCAAGGATCTACTTGGATGAATAAGTTCTTAGGAGTGCTTCATCACTTGGTAACTTGGGTTAACTAACCCGGGATTATCAACTGAAAATCCACTATCAAGAGCAACCTTGCTACAGAACATTTAGTAACCCAAAGAGGTGCTGGACACCAAGACCTCAAGGGAAGAAAATAACAAACCATGTGCCTGTGGTGTGCATGTATGGGGGAGAGAGACTTGAGGGAGTAAGTCCTTAGGGGTGTTTCAACACCTAGCACCTTGAACCAACTGGTTCGGGAGTGTTGGCTGAAAACTTACCTTAAAGAGTCGCCCCCTTACAGAACACTTAGCCTAAGGAAGAAATGAACCTTGGAAAGACAAAGGGATCAATAAATAAAAGTCTCAAAGGGTGCAATCAAGTGAGTATTCCAAGGCATGATAAAGGTCTGAAAGCCAGTAAAGGAATGAACCTAAGTTGCTATGCATGAAACCCCATAAAACCAAGAATATGACTTCGACAATAATGATTCATTCATCTTGTCATTTCATTCATCATTCTCTTGTTCCAGTGCTTACTTAGGGACAAGCAAGCTTTAAGTTTGGTGTTGTGATGCCAGGGCATTTTGGCCAGTTTCACTGACCTTTTCTTTATGGTTTTAGGGTAGTTTCATGCACTTTCTTAGGAAATAAGCAAGTTTTGGGTAGAATTTCACTTACATCTTGATTCAAGCTAACATTGTGATTTTTATATGAATTCATGAGAATTATGCATGAATTGAATGACAAATTGGATGATGCATGTCTCATAACTTGGACTAGAACTTTGATGCACTTTATTGCTTGATTTCAGGACAAAGGAAGCAAGGAAGAACCACATTAGCATCCACATTAGTCTAACTAATGTGACCTCTAACGTGGAACGGGAGCTAGCTTGCAACGTTAATGAGAAAAGTAATCACCAATAACGTCCTCGAAGCCATCATAGCCCACGTTAATTGCCACGTTAACTACATTAACGTGGTAGTTAACGTGGAAGAAGAAAATGAAGCCAACGTTAGTGACACTCACCTTTGTCACTAACGTTAGACCAAGCTCATATTGGCCACGTTAAGAGCCACGTTAACTCAGTTAACATGGACTCTAACGTGGGGAAACAAAAGAATGACCAACGTTAGTGACACTCACCTTTGTCACTAACGTTGAGCTAAGCCACTTTGAGCCACGTTAGTTGCCACGTTAACTCAGTTAACGTGGACTCTAACTTGGAGGGAGCAAAGAATCGCCAACGTTAGTGACAGTCACCTTTGTCACTAACGTTGGGATGAGCCACTATGAGCCACGTTAACTCCCACGTTAACTACATTAACGTGGAAGCTAACGTGAGTAAAAGGGATGATGAGCCAATGTTAGTGATACTCACCTTTGTCACTAACGTTGGAGATGGCTAGCAATACGACATTAGAAGCCACGTTAACCTAGTTAACGTGAACTCTAACGTAGGAAGTAGGGGCATTTTGGAACGTTAGTGACAAAGGTAAGTGTCACTAACATTCTCGAAGATGTGGCAAGCCTACGTTAAAGGTCACGTTAGCCACACTAACGTGAACTCCAACGTAGGGAGAAAGGAGGATTCTCAACGTTATTGGAAAAAGTAAGTTCCAATAACGTGTGCGAAGGACCAAGAGGCAACGTTAGTGGTCACGTTGATGCCACTAACGTTGAAGTTAACGTGGAGCATCCTTGGGTTAGGAACGTTAGTGAAAAAGGTGATTGTCACTAACGTTCTCGAACCCACACTTTCACTTAACGTTAACGCCACTAACGTCCTAAGCTAGAATCCCTGCCTACTTCACACATTCTCTCTGCAAATAAAGCTAAGCCCACTGAAGAAGATAACTACTTCAACTCAAGATCCAAAGGCCCATATCCAAGACTTGAAGAGCCAACTAGAAGATCAGAAGAATAGTATAAATAGGGAGAGCTTTGAACTAGAGAAGGGGGAGCTTTTGGGCATTATTAGAATTACTCTCTGTATTTTACTTTCTCTGCAACTTTTAGTTTAATTCTCAGAATGTACTCTCCATCTATGCTTTTCATTCCCAGAGCTATGAACAACTAAACCCCTTTCATTGGGTTAGGGAGCTCTGTTGTAATTTGATGGATCAATAATAGTTTTCATTATTCTTCTTCTTTCTTTTCTCTTGATTTTACTAGAAAGCTTTCAATCTTCATCCAATTGAGTAGTTATCTTGGAAAAGAAGCTATTCATACTTGGATCTCTTCTGAACTTTGGAAAAGGGATGAAGAGATCATGCTAGAAATGCTTTCTCATGTTGGACCAAATTGGGGTTTGGGCGGATATGGTGACATATAATTCTCCCAATACTTTGATTTGGAAATACATGTGGTATAATCAGTGACCACACTTCATCTCTTCTCATGAGCAATTAGACCAAGGAATTGGCTATTGATCTGATTTAAGAGATTGAATTACCAAGGAATTAGAATTCAATCACTTAAGATTGCCAAGGAGATCAATGAATGCATTGATTGAGGAAGAGATGAAAATGAACTTGATCCGGAGAATGCAAAATCTCCTAAGCCCAATGAATTTCCCATTTCTGATCTTACCCATTCTCTTTACTTTCTTCTATTTACTTTCATGCTAAACTCCCCTTCCCCATTTAAGATTCTGCAATTTACTTCCCGTCATTTATTTTCTGCTATTTACTTTTCCGCCATTTAATTTCCTGCAATTCTCAACTCACTTTCTACTTAGCTCAACTAGAACATTCTTCCAATTAAAGTTGCTTGACCTATCAATCCCTGTGGGATTCAACCTCACTCTACTGTGAGTTTTTACTTGACGACAATTCGGTATACTTGCCGAAGGAAATTTGTTGAGAGACAAGTTTCCGTGCATCAGGTTCTCCTTTACAACTCCAGGCTGAGACTCATGCCAGGAAAGCTGATATCCAGATGGGAAGGCCCCTATAGAGTAGAGAAGGCAGAACCATACGGAGTCTTCCATCTGAGTCATCCTTCAAATTCCAAATTCATCAAGGTCAATGGACGTCGCTTAAAGCTGTATCATGGTGAGAAGATGAAGGACCATAAAGAACTAGAGGTCTTCCTCTTGGAAGATCCACCAACAGAAGAAGATTGAGCTTATGGACCGTCCAACTTAAGGACGTTAAAGAAAAGTGCTAGGTGGGAGATAACCCACCATGGTACGACCTTTTATTTTTATTCTTAACTTTATTTTATTTTGTTTTTCTCAGTATCCATTCATTATCTCTACATAATTAGCTGCATACAGCATTCTGCATTCATTAAAAAAAAAAGCACGATGCACAAGCGTCGCTGACGCGTCCGCGTCATTTGTGCATGCGAGGTAAAGAGGAATTGAACAGAGAGTTGCACGGAAGCAGGGCTGGAAGCGTGCTATAGGCACAAACAAGCCCACGCATACGTGTCCCAGATGTGTACGCGTCACTTGCGAATTTCCCAGCCCACGTGTACGCGTGATCCTGCAAATCGGTGTAAATGAGTTTGTGGCCAGAATGTTATGATGGTGTGGAGCTGGAATTGTGCTGGGAGCACAAACCACATTACGCGTACGTGTCCCTAACGCGTACGCATCGATTTCTCAAAAGGGCCATCCACGCGTGCGTGTGCCTGACGCGCACGCATCGCATGCCATTTTTGCCTCATAACCAGAGCGAACAGAGAGTTGTGCATGCGTGCGGCTGCCCTCGCGCCAATTGCACAACCTATGTCACGCGTACGCGTCCCTGACGTGTACGCGTTGCCTAAAATTTGCGCACCCCACGCGAACGCGAGATGCACGCGTACGCATCGCATGCGATGCACAACTAAAACACCTCAGCGCCTAGTTTCAAATCTTCCACCCCTCCAATCCTAATTCTTTTCAATACTAATTATCTCTTTTTTCTTCTTTCTTTCTTCTTCCTTATTCTTTCTTACTCTCTATTACTTTCTTCTTCCATTCATCATCTTCTTCATCTAGGTTCTTTTCTTCTCCCCCTTTTACCCTTTCATTATTACTTTAATTTATGTTTCTTTCTTCTTTATTTTTCGTTTAATTCCATTATCTATGGTTTCTTTTTCTTTCTTCTTCCATACATTTTTATGTTGGTGTTAGAAATTTAAACGGGTGATTGTTTTCTTCTATATTTTGCTTGTGGATATATTAGGGGGGTGATTTGACAATTAATACCAATTTTTGGGTTGCTTGCATGTTGAATTTCATACTTTCCTTAACATATTTTACATGCATACTAAGTGTTTGTGAAAAGTTCGTATGGCACTGTGAATTCTCAATTATTCTATTCTTCTACTCTACTGCCTGTTTTTCACAAAACCCTTGCAATCTTTTATTAATTAATTATAATTGTCAATACAAACGTGATTGCTAGTTTGTTACATTGGATAATCAAATTAAGCTCTTAATGCTTGATCTATGCTACTCATGCCTTTGTCGGCATGCCAATAAACATCTTTCATCTAATTGTCTTAATTTACCATGCTATATTTCCATTGATGTCCTAATTACATGGAATCGCGACCATGTGTTTACGACATTCTTCTTTACCTTGGCATTGATTATCCCTTGTATTTTTCTCCTCCCGGTTCTAGCTACTTGATTTCATGTCCCTTTCTTTTCTCCCTTTTCAGGATGGCTACCAGGAAAGGTAAACAGAAAGCCTCTAACAAACCACCGGCGAGGAGAGGAACAAAAAGGGCACCAGCTGCGGAACCATCCTCAACATCAGTCAAACCGACAACAAAGCGGGTTAAGAGGATCATTAAGGTTGATGAAACCGAGAAAGCTTTTCCAGCAAGGGACACTACGCGGTTCACTAACCGCTACTGTGAGCAGATGTTCCCCATCCTGGCTGAGCGAAACTACAACAATGAGCACCTACTCATCCTTCCTACCCATATTGTTGATTTTTTAGAGCCCCGCATCGAGTGCAGACAATGGAGAATCTTACGGAGACAGCCACGGCAGGTTAACATCTCATGGGTAGTTGAATTCTACTCCAATTTTCATATCCCAGTCCTGCACTCTATCTATGTCCGTCAAAAACAAGTCCCTATATCCGAAGAGGCCATTCAGCGGGCCTTAGATCTCCCCCCTACCCCAGAAGAATTGGACGCATACCAAGAAGCCTTTGTCAAGCACCAGACATACCAATTTGATTGGGACGACGTCCTCAAAGTTATAGCACAACCTGGCAGCAGATGGATCTATGGATACCATCGATCTCGACCTAAGGGCATATTGGCTTCAGCACTTACCTTGGAGGCTCGAGTGTGGGCACAGATTATCTCCCACTACATCTTTTCGAGCTCACACGAGTCCTCCTTCACTACAGACATGGCTGTTCTCATCTGGTGTATCCTTACAGACCAGCCTCTCAACTTACCAAGACACCTCCGGCACGCAATGGGACACGTACAGATTGTGGGCAACTTACCCTTTCCTGCCTTGGTTTCAGATCTAGTCTCGGCAGCTGGAGTCTCCTACAGAGCTGGGGACACCAAGACCATAATTCCGCAAGATGATCAGATTATCCCCAACGGTAAGTACATCAGACCCCCAGCAGCCACTACCGGCCAGATTGCAGACTTTGTTGGAGATATTCCTTCTCCTTCCACATCACAAGGACCTTCAACAAATCAGCTGCTCCTCCAGATACTTCAGAGATTGGACCGGCTTGACTGGCAGACAAAGCGAATGGAGCACCGTAACAAGCACCGATTTACATACCTCAAGGAGCTGATTGTTGGCAACCACCCACCTGAAGAGGAACCAGACACTCCGGACTCCACCTCACCTACTAGCACCAGGAGCCATGACAACCCCGACTGTGGAGATGCTGTTACCAGTCCCCCTTTTTTCCTGACTGATGGCACCGAGGACGGTGCCAAGCTTTAAGTGTGGCAAGGTCGGTCAGTACCTGACTTTCGGAGATAATCTCTCTCTCTTAACACCAACATTTTAGTTTTTCTTTTGTTAGATAGAATAGATTGCATAATAATAATTGTTTGCATGTATGTTTACTTGGTTAAAGTAATAAACTTCTTTTCAAGACTCTATTTTATAATATTTCACTAAGTTAAATTGAAAAATGTGTGTTAAACTTGTTTGAAGACTATAAATTGGAACATGAATTGTAGCTAAAGAACACACAACCTGTGAGATTTGAGCTTAATTACATGGTTACACTATTTAAACATAATATTTTATTCTTGTGTGTTTTCTTCTCTATAATTGTAATCTATAGTTTGTTCCACTCTATATGTCAAATGTTTAGTGTATTTATATGCATGCATATGATTGAGGCCATCATTTGTTATTAGCTCACTTATCCCAAATAGCCTACCCCTTCAAATACCTTTGTTAGCAACCTTGAGCCTTTTAATCCCTATTTGTTCTATATTTTACCACATCACTAGCCTTAAGCGAAAAAATAATTAATTACCCCAATCAAATCTTTGGTTAGTTTAAGATAGAGATTGTGTATCAACTAAGTGTGGGGAAACTGTGGGAACATGGGTTAATAGGGAATGTGTTATGTTTCTACTTTGATAAAATATTAGGAATTTGGGTACCTACTCATGTGAGACCAGAAAAATTAAAAATCCATGTGCATTGATATGTTATGTTTACTTTTATAAAAAAAAAAAGAAAACCCCAAAATATTCAATTAAATAAATAAATAAATAAGGGGACAAAATTACCCCAATGTTAAGCTAATGAAAAAAAATCAATGCATATGTGATACAAATTAAAAGAAAAGTTGATACATGAGTATGAGAGGAAAAAAATGGGAATTTTGGGTAGCTAGGCATAATTTTTGAAGTATATAGAGTGTGTGTGTATTTAGGTGAGAACTTAGGTTAGTCAGGGATTCAATCTATAGCTCACTTAGCCATACATATATCCTCACCCTTACCTTAGCCCCATTACAACCTTGAAAAGACCTCATGATATTTGCATTGGTACATTAAATACTTGTTGATTAGTTAGATGAAGAACAAAGTTTTAGAAAGCATGACTAGAGAAGAGTAGAGTGATTATCCTATACACTTGAGTGATTAGAGTGCATATACACTATCAGTGAGGGTTCAATACTTGATTCTATGTTACCTGCTTTCATGAGCTGTCTTCTTACAAGTCTACTTTTCTTTACTGTATGATTTTAATTAGTGATATCTGATTTATGTTTGTCTTGAAGAACTTATTTACTTTTAACCAAGTATACAGAACCATCTTAGCATATAGTTGCATTTCATGAGTCTTACTTTTCCCTATTTATTCTTTTGATCTCCTTGAGCTTAGCATGAAGACATGCTAATGTTTAAGTGTGGGGAGTTTGATAAACCACTATTTTATGGTTTATCTTGTGCTCAATTGAGTGGTTTTATCAAGTCTTTGCACACATATTCATACAAATTGCATGGTTTTACAATTCCTTCCTAGTTTTGTTCTATGGTTAAAAACTTGCTTCTTAAACCTTTAATTTCAGTATTTTAATCTCTCTTTATACCATTCGATACTGTGATCTATGTGTTCAGTATTTTCAGGCTTTTAAGGCAGGAATGGCTTAGAGGATGGAGAGGAAGCTTGCAAAAATGGAAGGAGCACAAGAAATAAAAGAGACAATCAGCGAGGAGCGACGCACACGCATGGCTTACGCGTGCGTGTGAATTGGAGTTTGCACAATGACGTGTGCACGTGCCTGACGTGTACGCGTGACAAGGAAAATTGCCAAACGACGCGCACGCGTGACTGACGCGTACGCGTGACATGCCCGATCTGCAGAAATTGCAGAAAATACTGGGGGCGATTTTGGGCCGAGTTTGGATCCATTTTCCGGCCCAGAAACACAGACTAGAGCCAGGGGACGAGCAGAGACTCAACACACATTCTCATTAGCATAGTTTTAGATTTTTTAGATTGGAATCTTAGAGAGAAATCACTCTTCTTCTAGGTTTTCTACACATTCATAGTTTTATAGTTTATGCTTTTGCTTTGGATATTGAGAAGAGTCATTACCTCCGTTGAAGTTGCTATTATTCTAGTTTGTTTTCTTATTCCCTTACTCTTCTGTATCCTTAATCTTTGTTCAGAGTTACAACTGGATTGTTTTTAGAATTTATTAATGCAAGAAGTATTTTTCCATTTAAATTTTATTATTTGTTTAATTGCTTCCAATTGGTTTTAATGACCATGTTCCCTTTTTACTTCTCTTATAAGACCACGAAGATGGTATTCATGTTGATAGAGTAGACTCCCAACTTGACTTGGGGGTTGATTAAGAAGACCCTTGAGTTGGAATGCTCAAGTGATTAGTTAAATTGGAAGTTGTTGGCTAATTCTCTATTTACTAACGCTAGTCCTTCCCAAGGGAGAGGATTAGGATTTGCGAATAAGAGTTAGCTCAATCACTTGACTTTTCTTTATTTAGTAAGGGTTAACAAAGTGAAAATAACAACCTCTTGACACCACACTTGAGAGAATCTAACAAGGATAGAACTTCCAATTAATCATACCCCCGGTCAAGGATTTTTTATTCCGAATACATAAATCTCTTTTAAATTGCATTGCTTTAATTCACAATCCTTTATATTCATGTCTTTCAACTCTCAAAATTTCTCGAAAAACTTCTGATTAATAAAATAGCATTCTTTTGTCAACTCGTTGGGAGACGACCTGGGATTCATACTCTCAGTATTTTTATTCTAATTTTGTGATAACCTTTCTAAATTGATAAGCGGATTTTTGCTGGTTAAGAACTGTACTCGCAATGTAATTCTTATATTGATTTCTTAATCGCTAATTTCTGCCTGCATCACTCATCAAGAGGTATTTCACAATGCCAACTACCGAGATTATGCTCTTATTTGCCAAAATAAAATGTGCTGCCGACCTTTTCAAGGGTGGGAGCCTCAAAGCATCATATACAAATAATGGCATAATACTAACACATGCACCTAAATCACACATGCAGTCAACAAATTGAACACCCCCTATAGTGCAAGTAACCACTACAAGGACCGGGATCACCACATTGCTCCGGTATATTACCCATCAAAGCAGAAATAGAGCTACCCAAAGGAATAGTTTTTAAATCATGTATCTTATCCTTATTCATGCACAAATCTTTTAGAAACTTAGCATACTTAGGAACCTGGCGAATAGCAAAAAAATGGGAATAGTTACCTCAACCTTTTTGAAAATCTCCACCATCTTGGGATCTAGCTCCACTTGCTTTTTAGTCCTCCTAGCAAGGTGTAGAAAAGGAATGGGAATGGCTTCTCTCACAATATCATCTTCCTTAGATACTCCATTCCTTGGTATAGAAACTTCTTCCTCAACCACATCTTGTACCTCATCCTCTACTTCAACATCTTCTACCTCAACAATGTCTTCAACTTGCATGTCTTCTCTTGAGCTTGGCTCTTTGGGACTCCTCTCTTGCAATGTAGTGCCTGACCTCAAAGTGATTGCATTAATTCTACCCTTAAGGTTAGGTAAAGGTTCAGAGGGAAGTGCACTAGAGCTTGAAGGTTGATTGTTGGAGGTAGATAGTGGTTCCATGCGGGATATTAGAGCTTGTAGAGTGGAGGTAAGACCAGTGAGACTAGAGGTAAGTGAAGTTTGAAGCTCTTTTTGTCCTTGAAGGATAAAACGGAGTGTTTCATCTTGGTTGGAGAAAGAAGGAGGGTAGGTAATTTGAGGAGTGGTGCATGAAATTGTGATTTCAATGGCGCCAACAGCTTGATACGCACAATTGTAATCTTACTTCTTTTTCACAACTTCGCACAACTAACCAGCAAGTGCACTGGGTCGTCCAAGTAATACCTTACGTGAGTAAGGGTCGATCCCACGGAGATTGTCGGCTTGAAGCAAGCTATGGTCATCTTGTAAATCTCAGTCAGGCAGATTCAAATGGTTATGAGATTTAATCATTAAAATATAATTAAAACGGAAAATAAGATAGAAATACTTACGTAATTCATTGGTAGGAAATTCAGATAAGCGTATGGATATGCTTTGTTGCTTCTGAACCTCTGCTTTCCTACTGCTTTCTTCCAACCATGCGTTACCTCCTTCCATGGCAAGCTGTATGATCCTCTCGGATGAAAACAATTCCATCTGCGTTGTCATCGCAAGGCTAATCATCTATCGGTTCCCGCTAGCATTGGAATAGGACCATTGTCCTTTTGCGCACTGTCACTTGCGCCCCCACATTCGCAGGTTTGAAGCTCGTCACAGTCATCCTTTCCCAGATCCTACTCGGAATACCACAGACAAGGTTTAGACTTTCCGGATCTCAGGAATACTGGCAATGATTCTAGCCTATACCATGAAGACTCTGATCTCATGGAATGGAAGGCTCTGTTGTCAAGAGAGGCAACCATGCGTCGTGAACCAAGAGGCTAAGAGATACACACTCAAGCTATTGCAGATAGAAAAGAAGTGGTTGTCAGGCACACGTTCATAAGTGAGAATGATGATGAGTGTCACAGGTTATCACATTCATCAGGTTGAAGTACGAGAGTATATCTTAGAAAAAAAGTAGGCGTGAATTGAATAGAAAACAGTAGTAATTGCATTAATTCATGAAGAACAGCAGAGCTCCACACCTTAATCTATAGGGTGTAGAAACTCCACCGTAGAAAATACATAAGTGAAAGAAGGTCTAGGCATGGCCGAATGGCCAGCCTCCCAAAGAGGGTTCAATCATCAAAACATGATTAAAAGACGAAAATACAATAGTAAGAGGTCCTATTTATAATGAACTAGTAACCTAGGGTTTACAGAAATAAGTAAATGATGCAGAAATCCACTTTCGGGGCCCACTTGGTGTGTGATTGGGCTGAGCATTGAAGTTTTTTCATGCTTAGGCTGTTCCTAGAGTTAAACGCCAGCTTTGGTGCCAGTTTGGGCGTTTAACTCCAATTCTGGTGCCAGTTTGGGCGTTTTACGCTAGAAATTTTTAGCTGACTTTGAACGCCAGTTTAGGCCATCAAATCTCGGGCAAAGTATAGACTAGTATATATCGCTGGAAAGCCCAGAATGTCTACTTTTCAACGCAATTGAGAGCGTGCCAATTGGGTCTCTGTAACTCCATAAAATCCACTTCGAGTGTAGTGAGGTCAGAATCCAACAGCATCTGCAGTCCTTTTTCAGCCTCTGAATCAGATTTTTGCTCAGGTCCCTCAATGTCAGCCAGAAAATACCTGAAATCATAGAAAAACACATAAACTCATAGTAAAGTCTAGAGATGTGATTTTTATTTAAAAACTAATAAAAATATAATAAAAAGTAATAAAAATATACTAAAAATTATGTAAAAACAATGCCAAAAAGCGTATAAATTATCCGCTCATCACAACACCAAAATTAAATTGTTGCTTGTCCCCAAGCAACTAAAAACAAAATAGGATAAAAAGAAGAGAATATACAATAAATTCCGAAAACATTTATGAAGATCAATCTTAATTAGATGAGCGGGGCTATTAGCTTTTTTTTGCTTCTGAACAGTTTTGGCATCTCACTTTATCCTTTGAGGTTCAGAATGATTGAAATCTATAGGAACTCAGAATTTAGATAGTTTTATTGATTCTCCTATTTCAGTATGTTGATTCTTGAACATAGCTACTTTATGAGTCTTGGCCGTGACCCTAAGCATTTTGTTTTCCAGTATTACCACCGGATACATAAATGCCACAGACACATAACTGGGTGAACCTTTTCAGATTGTGACTCAGCTTTGCTAGAGTCCCTAGTTAGAGGTGTCCAGAGCTCTTAAGCACACTCTTTTTGCTTTGGACCATGACTTTAACCGCTCAGTCTCAAGCTTTTCACTTGACACCTTTACGCCACAAGCACATGGTTAGGGACAGCTTGGTTTAGCCGCTTAAGCCAGGATTTTATTCCCGTGGGCCCTCCTATCCATTAATGCTCAAAGCCTTGGATCCTTTTTATTTTACCATTGCCTTTTGGTTCAAAGGGTTACTGGATTTTTCTGCTTGCTTTTTCTTTTTCTTTCTTTTTTTTTTGCAAGCTTTTTCACTGCTTTTTCTTGCTTCAAGAATCAATTTTAAGATTTTTTAGATTATCAATAACATTTCTCTTTTTTCATTATTCTTTCAAGAGCCAACAATTTTAACATTCATAAATAACAAATTAAAAAATATGCACTGTTCAAGCATTCATTCAGAAAAACAAAATGTATTGCCACCACATGAAAATAATTAAACTATTTTAAAATTCAAAATTCATGTACTTCTCTTTCTTTTTCAGAAAACATTTTTCATTTAAGAAAGGTGATGGATTCATAGGACATTCATAGCTTTAAGACATAGACACTAGACACTAATGATCATGTAATAAAAATACAAACATAAATAAAACATAAGGCATAGGAAACGAAAAACAGAAAATAAAGAACAAGGAAATTAAAGAACGGGTCCACCTTAGTGATGGCGGCTAGTTCTTCCTCTTGAAGATCCAATGGAACGCTTGAGCTCTTCTTTGTCTCTTCCTTGCCTTTGTTGCTCTTCTCTCATGGCTATTTGATCCTCTCTAATTTCATGGGGAATAATGGAGTGCTCTTGGTGCTCCATTTTTAGTTGCTCCATATTGGAACTCAAATCTCCTAAGGAGGTGTTGATTTGCTCCCAATAGTTGTGTGGAGGAAAATGCATCCCTTGAGGCATCTCAGGGATTTCTTGATGAGTAGGGACTTCCTCATGCTCTTGTTGAGATCCATAAGTGGGCTCTCTCATTTGCTCCATCCTCTTTTTAGTGATGGGCTTGTCCTCTTCAATGAGGATGTCTTCTCCTATGACAACTCCAGCTAAATTGCATAGGTGACAGATGAGATGAGGGAAGGCTAACCTAGCCAAAGTAGAGGTTTTGTCAGCCACTTTGTAGAGTTCTAGAGATATGATCTCATGAACTTCTACTTCCTCTCCAATCATGATACTATGGATCATGATAGCCCGGTCTATTGTAACTTCAGACCGGTTGCTAGTAGGAATGATAGAGCGTTGGATGAACTCCAACCATCCCCTATCCACGGGTTTGAGGTCAAGCCTTCTTAGTTGAACCGGCTTGTCTTTGGAGTCTCTTTTCCACTGAGCTCCTTCCACACATATGTCCATGAGGACTTGGTCCAACCTTTGATCAAAGTTGACCCTTCTAGTGTAGGGGCGTGCATTTCCTTGCATCATTGGCAAGTTGAATGCTAACCTTACATTTTTCGAACTGAAATCTAAGTATTTTCCCCGAACCATTGTAAGCCAATTCTTTGGGTTCGGGTTCACACTGCGATCATGGTTTTTGGTGACCCATGCATTAGCATAGAACTCTTGAACCATTAAGATTTCGACTTGTTGAATGGGGTTGGTAAGAACTTCCCAACCTCTTTTTTGAATATCATGTCGGATCTCCGGATACTTATTCTTTTTGAGCATGACAAGGACCTCAGGGATCACCTTCTTCTTGGCCACAACTTCATAGAAGTGGTCTTGATGGACCTTTGAGATGAATCTCTCCATCTTCCATGACTCGGAGGTGAAAGCTTTTGCCTTCCCCTTCCTCTTTCTAGAGGTTTCTCCGGTCTTAGGTGCCATAAATGGTTATGGAAAAATGAAAAGCAACGCTTTTACCACACCAAACTTAGAAGGTTTTCTCGTCCTCGAGCAAAGGAAGAAAAGAAGGGAGGAGAATAAGAAGAAAATAGAGGAGATGGAGAGGTGTGAGTCGTTCGGCCAAAGGGAGGAGATAAGTGTTTGTGATGTGTGAAAATGAAGGAGGGATGAGGGGTTTATATAGGAGTGGAGAGAGGGGTAGGGTTCGTGTATTAGGGGTTGGGTTTGGGAGGGAAAGGTTTTGAATTTCAATAGTGAGGAGGTGATTGGTTAAGAGGTGATGGGGAAGAGAAATGGAGGTGATTGGTGAGGGGTATTTGGGAAAGGGTGTTATGGTAAGGTGTGAAGAAGAGAGAGAGAGAATTGAGGTAGTGGGGATCCTGTGGGGTCCACAGATCCTGAGGTGTCAAGGATTTCTCATCCTTGCACCATTTTGGCTTGTAAACGCCCCTTGGAGTGCCAATCCTGGCGTTAAACGCCATGTTGCTACCCATTTCTGGCGTTTAACGCCAGCTTTTCTTCCCTTTCTGGCATTTAAACGCCAGTAAGCTCATTGATAAACCACTATTTTATGGTTTATATTGTGCTTAATTGTATGGTTTTATCAATTCTTTACCCACTTATTCGTATGATTGGCATGCATTTATATTTCCTTTCTAAAATTATTACATGATTGAATATTTGCTTCCTAAAGACTTTTAATTATGTATTTTAATTCTCCTTCATTCCATTAGATGCCGTGATCTGTGTGTTAAGTGTTTCAGGCTTTATAGGGCATGAATGACTTGGAGATTGGAAAGGAAGCTTGCAAAAATGGAAGGAACACAAGAAATTGAGGAGATAACCAGCGAGAAGTGACGCGGACGCATGGTTCACGCGACCGCGCGACATAGAGGAAATCGCAGTGACGCGGACGCATGGCTAACGCGACCGCACGGATTGGAACTGCACAAGTGATGCGGAGGCATGGACGACGTGCACGCGTGGCAAGGCAAAATGCCGAATGACGCGTCCACATGAATGACGCGATCGCGTGACATGCGCGATCTGCAGAATCTGCAGAATTTGCTGGGGGCAATTTTGGGCCCTGTTTTGACCCAATTTTTAGCCCAGAAAAGCAGACTAGAGCCAAGGAACATGCAGAAACGAAAACAACAATTCATTACAAACAATTCGGAGTTTTAGATCTAGTTTTACTCCTCCTCTAGGTTTTCTCTCTACACATTCATATTTCTTAGGATTTTATTTTTATTACTTTTTGCATTGGGATATTGAGAAGAGTTATTACCTCAGCAAGACTTCGTCATTCTAGTTTGTTTTCTTTACCTATCTCTTACTCTTCCATGTCCTTTGTTTATTCATAATTACTATTGGATTATTTTTAGAGTTTATTAATATAAGAACTATTTTTATTTCTTAATTGGTCTTTTTATTATTATTTATCATGTCTTTCTATATTTCCCTTTCCTATGTTATGAATTCTACATTCACAATGAGCGAGTAGTTCCATAACTTGGATGGGAGTTGATTGAAAGGAAGACCTTGAGTTGGAATGCTTAAAAGAAAAATTGTAATTGGGTTTATTGTTAGTTTGCCCTCTAGTCACTGACACCAATCCTTTTCAATTGACCGGATTGGGACTTGTGAATAGAAATAGCTTTCCAACTTGTTTGACTTTCCCTTACCTAGTAAGGGATAACTAAACAGAACAACCCTCAATTATCAATTAATCTTGAGAGTACTCCAACAAGAATAGGGCTTCCAACTAATCTACTCCCAGCCAAGGCTTTTATTTAAAATTACACAAATTCTCTAATTTAATTTCCTGTTATTCAACTCAAGCCATTCTTGAAAACATCTGATTAATAAAATAGCACATCTTTCTGTAACTCGTTGGGAGACCACCTAGGACTCATACTCCCAGTATTTTAATTTAAATTTTGTGACAACTCTTCTAAATTGATAAGCGGATTTCTGGTTGGTTAAGAACTGTACTTGCAACGTTTCTCTTCTAATAATTTCTTAAATCGCCAATTTCCGCCACGTCAATTTTTGGCGCCGTTGACAGGGAGTTGCAATAGAGTGCTAAAGTTATTAATTGGAATTTATTTATTTGTATTTTATTTTATTTTGCTACTACGAGTTGTATGTTTCTTTCGTTAGATGACGCGTTCACTTCCTGATCCAAGCTTGCCAGTATTTGATCCTGAGATTGAAAGAACTATTTCACAAATAAGGCAAGCTCGGCGTCGGTTAGTCCTCTCTGAGGGCGGATCTGAAACGTCACTTGAGGAAGAAACAGGCTCCCTTTCTGTTGATTCGGTTGATTTACGTGCAGGTGACATGGCAGCACCTAGGAGAATTACTATCCAGGAGGCTGGAGCCCCTGATTTTTCAATGCAACCGTTTCAAGCGCATCACCCAGCGGTGGCTACAGACTTTGAAATCGAAACAGCACTGCTCAATTTGATGCCCAAGTTTCATGGCTTATCTGCTCAAGAGCCTATCAAGCACCTTAGAGACTTCCAAGCAGCCTGTTCTACTGTCAGGCGTGATGGTGCAGATGAAACTTCAATTTTGTTAAAAGCCTTCCCATTCTCTCTTGAGGGAAAGGCGAGATAGTGGTACTACACTCAACCCGCAGCAACTGTATCCAACTGGGATACACTTAGAAGAGAATTTTTGAAAAAATTCTTTCCAGCTGAAGTTACTGATAAACTGAGGAAAGACATTTCCATGATTGTTCAGGACGAATCCGGGACTCTCTATGAATACTGGGAGCGCTTCAACAATCATCTGGAAGTATGTCCCCACCATATGATTGACAAGATAGTGTTGCTCGGCTAAGTAACACAGGGCATGAGGCCCCAAGATAAGACTACATTGGAAAGTGCTAGCAATGGGTCTATGAAAAAGTACAAGACCACTGATGAGGCATGGCAATTGATCAGCGACTTAGCTGAATCTACTCGGAATCACAGGAAGAAATAAGGTCGTTCAAAAGTTGTTGCAGAAGTATCCTCTAGTAGAGAGACTGCTGCTCTAACTCAGAGTATCTGTGAAATGACCAACTTACTAAAGCAGATGCAATTGAATCAACAACAAAGTCCGTAAGCTCAACCTTCTCCACCACAGCAAAGCCAACAGTTAGTCCCACAGAGAGTTTGCAGAATCTGTGCTGATTATAGCCATTATACTGATGAATGTCCACAGCTCCAGCAGGAAGATAACACCGTGGCAGCCACTCATAACTTCTATGACCACCCCAACCAAGGGTACAATCAAGGTGGCAGTTACAACCATGGATGGCAGGACAATTCTAACAAGAATTGGAGAGATAATTCTAACAAGAATTGGAGGGACAACAATAACAGATGAGGCAGAGACAATCAGGAAAATCAGAGGTGGAATAAAGCATATATTACAGAAGATAGTCAAACCTCATAGGAGAGACTGGAGCACCAGGCTACAAGATGCACTTTGGGCATACAGAACAGCATACAAGACACCCATTGGGATGAGTCCTTTCCACTTAGTTTATGGAAAAGCCTGTCATCTCCCAGTTGAAGTAGAGCACAAAGCCTTTTGGGCAGTAAAAGAGTGCAACATGGGATTTGAAACAGCCGGAGCTGAAAGGAAATTGCAACTGCAAGAATTAGAAAGCCTTCGCCTGGAAGCTTATGAGAACTCAAGGTTGTACAAGGAGAAGATGAAGGCTGTACATGATAAGCACATCAAGAGAAGAGAGTTCCAACCTGGGGATTTAGTCCTCCTTTATAAATCTCGACTAAGGCTCATGCCAGGCAAGTTGAGATCAAGATGGGAAGGTCCATACAGAGTAGAGAAGGCCGAGCCGTACGGAGTTTTTCACCTAAGTCATCCTTCAAGCTCTGAACTCATCAAAGTTAATGGACATCGTTTAAAGCTGTACCATGGCAAGAAGTTGAAGAAAAACAAGGAGCTCGAGATCTTCCTCTTGGAAGATCCACATATAGCCGAAGACTGAGCTAGTGGAGCGTCCAACTTACGGACGTTAAAGCAAAGTGCTAGGTGGGAGACAACCCACCATGGTATGATGGTTCTTTTCTTTATTCGCAGTTTTCTTTTTCAATAACTCTTCTCCTTATTCACACATTTAGCTCGCATCTGCATTTGCATATTTTTATTTCAAAAAAAAAAAATTTCACGCGACGCGACCGCATCAATGACGCGCCCGCGTCGCAGGTGGCTCAGAAAGAATAATAAAGCGAGCAAAAAGTCACGCGAGAGCATGGCTGGAGGCGTGCCCCACGCGTTCGTGTCAGGTGAAAAATTTGCCTCCCACGCGACCGCGTCACCCACGCGGCCAGGTGACCTGAAAATCGACGTGAAAAGGGTGCATAGCCGAAAGTTGTGCTAGAGTGGTGCTGGACTGGGGCTAGACGCACAGTCCTTACCACGCGAACGCGTGCCCCACGCGTCCGCGTCATATCCCAGTATTGGCCACTCACGCGGTCGCATGACCCACGCGATCGTGTCACCCATATTTTGGCAAAATAAGATTTCGAACAGACACTTGTGCGAGCGCGAGGCTGCCCTCGCGCCAGTAGCATAAAACGTGTCACGCGACCGCGTGACCGACACGACCGCGTCAATCCGAATAAGTGCAATTCGCGCGAACGCGTCACCTACGCGTCCGCGTCGCTTGCGCCGCACAGCTTACCCTGATTTGCCAAATATCTTATCTTTCTTCTCCCCAAATCCTATTTTCTCTTTTCCCTCCTTATTTCTTCCTTCTTCCTTCTTCCTTCTTTCTCACTTTCTACTTTCTCTCTTACCACCATTAACAAGGTTTTTCTTTTCTTCTTCCTTCCTTACTTTTCTATTATCTTTCTTATTTTTTTTATGTTTTCTTCTTTTCTTTTCTTTTTACTTTCATTATTCATATTTTCTTTTTCTTTCTTCTTCTTTTTCTTTTAATTGGTGTTAGAAATTTAATTGAGTCATTATTTCTCATTATATGCTTGTGGATTGTTGCAAAATTGTTTGACAATTATATATTACTTTTTAAAGGGTTGCTTGCATGTTCAAATTATTATTTTCAATAGTTTATTCATCATGCAGGCTACGTGTTTGTGAAAAAGCCCAAATGGCATTATGCATTTTCTACATTATTCTATTCTACTATTCAATGCTTGCTTTTCATAAATTCCCTTTACTATTTTATTAATTTAATTTAATTGTCAATACAAACATGATGGTTAGTTTGTTACGAGTGATAACATATTTAACAAATTAAATGCTTGATCTATGCTACTCATGCCTTTGCCTGCATGCCAATAAACACCTTTCATTTAATTGTCATCAAATGCACTTTCTATATTTCCATTGGTGAACTTTTCACATGTAGTCATGACCATGTGTTAACGACATCCTCTTTACCGTGCATTGATTATCACTTATACCATCCTCTTCCTTGCTCTGTCCCTTTGAATTCATGTTACTTTCTTTTTCCCTTTTCAGGATGGCCACCAAGAAAGGCAAAGAGAAAGCTACTCCCAAACAACCAGCAAGAAGAGGAACAAAAAGAGCATTAGTGGCAGAACCTTCTTTAACTGCAGTTAAACCCTCAACAAAAAGAATTAAGAAGATTATAAAGGTTGATGAAAAAGAAAAGCCCTTCCCAGCGAAAGACACTGCGCGATTTCCCAATCGCTACTGTGAGCAGATGTTCCCTATCCTGGCAGAACGAAGCTACAACAACGAATACCTTCTTATCCTCCCGCCCAATATTGCTACCTTTGTTGAGCCGCAAATTGAACGAAGACAATGGGGTTTCCTCCAGAGACAGCCAAGGTAGGTTAATCTTTCTTGGGTAGTTGAGTTCTACTCTAATTTCCACCTGCCAACCCTGCAGTCTGTCTATGTACGTCAGAAGCAAATCCCCATTACAGAAGAGGCCATTCAACAAGCTCCAGATCTTCCCCCTGCTCCAGAAGGATTGGACGCCTTTCAAGAAGCCTCACTCAAGCGCCAGATGTACCGATTTGACTAGGACACCGTTCTCAGAGTTATCGCACTACCTGGCAGTAGATGGATCTACGAATACCACCGTTCCCGTCCTAAGGGAATATCGGCTTCAGCACTTACCTTGGAGGCTCGCGTATGGGCACATATCATGTCCCACTACGTCTTTCCGAGCACTCACGAATCCTCCTTGATGCCAGGGCATCTTGGCCAGTTTCACTGACCTTTTCTTTACTGTTTTTAGGTTAGTTTCATGCATTTCCTTAGGAAATAAGCTAGTTTTGGGTAGATATTCACTTACACCTTGATTCAAGCATACATTGTGCATTTTACATTATTTCATGAGGATTTTGCATAAGTTTAGTGACAAATTGTATGTTGCATTGCCCATGACTTGGACTAGAACTTTGATGCGCTCTATTACTTGATTTCAGGACCAAAGGAAGCAAGGAATGGGAGGTAACTTGCAAAGTTAATGAGAAAAATGATTGCCAATAACGCTCTCAAAGCCATCATTGACCACGTTAAGAGTCACGTTAACTAAGTTAACGTGAACTCTAACGTGGAGAAGGGAAGTTGAGCCAACGTTAGTGACACTTAACATTGTCACTAACGTTGGCAAATGCTCATAAGTGGCCACGTTAGAGTCCACGTTAACTTAGTTAACGTGGCCTCTAACGTTAGAAAGGGGGAGAAACGCCAACGTTAGTGACATTCAACATTGTCACTAACGTTGGCCTAAGGAGAAACATATCACATTAACTCCCACGTTAACTTGGTTAACGTGGGAGCTAACACTACAAGAAAAATACCCATTCAGCCACACTTTTTTTAAGCTACATTTGAAAAGCGTAGCCTATTCATAGAATAGGCTACGCTTTTCTCAGTGTTGTCGTTTTATAAAAGAAAAGGAAACACAATTCTGGCATCATTTAAAAAGTGTAGCCTTAGGTATTATAGAAATCACTTATAAAGCGTAGCCGTATGTTAATATCTATGGGTTCACTTTTTGTATTAAAGAGAGCGCTTTTAAAGAGTAGCCTATTTATTAAGTTTTGGGTGCACTTTAAAAGTGATGCCTAATGTATCTAAAGCCAAAAGCTTACACTTGATAAATTTTTTTCCTCAGTTTCCCAAAAGCAAACTCACACACTTAGTAAAATTTTTGTCCCTTCCAAACTCACACTTAGTAGCCTTAAGAAACCCTCTCACCATCAGAGAAGAAACCCTCTCGCTGCACACTCACCATGACCACTCACCGTCGCTCCTCTTCGCCCTCCTCCTTGTCGCTGCGCCGACCTCATCATTATTATCTCTGCGCTTCTAATCGTCCTTCCCCTTTCAATTCGATCGATTAACCCTAACTCACCTTCCAATTAATTGTTCAAATGCCTAACCCTAACTCACGCACCCTTTCACACACACACACCCAGATCCGAGAGAATGAGTGAACCAGAGGGAGGAGAGGAGGAAGACAAAGATGAGAGCACGACCGAGAGAATAGAGAGTGAGAGGGGGTCACCGCCCCAACGCCGCTGCAGCCGCCGCCATCGCCGTCGTGGAGGAGGGAGTTCAGAGGAGAGAGAGAGAAAGACGATTCGCAGACGAGATGGAAAGAGAGGACGAAGACGCGACGCGAGAGAGAAAGAGGTTGTTCCGCCGTGCACTGTCGTCACTCCTGGGGTCAATTGAAGCCGCCGCCGCTGCTAGGGCTTGTCGTGCTCCTGTCCTCACTTTCGGCTTCTACGATTACTTCCTGTTCATACTCCCAACCTCTCTCTCTCTCCAACTTTCATTTCATTCTCATTTCAATTTCGATGTCTCTGCAGGCGTTTCATCGGTGCCGTTTTCGATGCCAAGGGTGCGGATGCAATTCTCTCCTTTGAAAAGTTCTGCTGCAATCTCCCCAGATCTCTTCTTCAGGTTCCGGTTTCTATTTGGATTAGACTATGTGCTTTTGTGTCTTAATTGTGATTAGACTATGTGTCTTGATCAAATTGATGAGGATTGTTTCCTCCAGATTTAGGTGCTCTAATTGAATATCTATAGTTTCTGTTTCATGATTTGTTGGTTTGTTTGTGAATATTTGAAATTTGGAATGCTCTGGCTGAGTTGATATTGTTGCTGATTTTTTTTTTTCAAACTTCTCAAGAATTACCTAGCTTTTCTATCAATTATGAATCATTTAGGTTGACATTTTAATGAAGTTGTTATTGTGCAGCAAATGGAGATTTATACTATGGTCTATTCTGATTAATTTTATCACTTCATTGCAAGTTTTGTTTTGACACAATGTATACTCATTTTTTTGCAGAGAACTTGCTGGTTACCAAGGATATCATAAAAATTGCTGATTTTGGCCTAGCACGTGAGACCAGTTCACAACCACCCTACACTGAGTATGTCTCCACATGGTGGTAAGTGCTTTCAACTTTTGTATGTAAATTGTTCAGTTGTGTGTTGTGCAGTTTATAAGTACCATTTTATTTACTGAATTTTCTGTCACTCATTTAGACATGTGGGCAGTGGGCGCTATAATGGCTGAACTGTTCTCTCTTCGTCCTCTTTTCCCTGGTGCCAGGTAGTCTCTCTCTCTCTCTCTCTCTCTCTCTCTCTCTCTCTCTCTCTCTCTCTCTCTCTCTCTCTCTCTCCCAAATACGATCTTCCGTCGAAGATCTTATGTCGTGTTATCGATCTTAAGTGTCTGGTAATGTTTATCTTTTTTGGTTCCTTATGTTGTGTTATGTATTCTTGATTGGTAATGTTTATCTAATAATTCTCAGTCCTGGTTTTTGTGAATCTACTTCAAGTTTCAAATGGCACTTTCAAACATGTGCTACTGAGCTACTGTACCAATTTCAATATGATAATGCCTGAATTCAAAAGGAAAAGAAAGAAAATAGAAAACAAGTACTTTAGTAGTACAAAGAGTCAACTTTGAAAGTTTGACACATTGTAATTTAATATTATATATTGATGGGTAAATTACTTTAATTAGTAAGAATCTCTAATCCACAAATGTTTGTGTTTTGGCTGCTGGAATCAGACTATTTCGTGAACAATATTGTATGACAAGAAGAGTGGAACTAATTTGCTTCAATGACAAGAAAATTAATAGAATATTGGATACCGGAAGATATCGAAACATTATGGATATGAATGCTGGGTTGGGTAGTTTTGCTGCAGCTATTCAATCTCCTAAGTTATGGGTCATGAACGTTGTGCCTACCACAGCTGAGAAAAGTACCCTGGGGGTCATATATGAGCGCGGCTTGATTGGCATTTATCATGATTGGTATCGCTTTCTAGCTTCTTTCTTGGGTTATATTTATGGCATCTTTTCGTTTAATGTTGAAATATATGATGTAGCTGTACGAATCTTATACTATTAGTTGGATTCCTTATTTATGTTTGTATTTTTCAAATTCAGGTGTGAAGCCTTTTCAACATATCCAACGACATATGATCTCATTCATGCCAATGGCCTCTTTAGTCTGTACAAGGATAAGTAAGTGTTTATTTGGTCAAACCACTATTCAACTAATTATCTAATTCAATTCTAAATCCTCTCCTGCATCTTCTTATCTTGCAATTATAGTTTTCCTTATATGACCTTCAAAGATGACTCTTGATCATAAGGTTCAAAAAATAGAGTTTTCTGAATGTTTTGATCAATTACTTGGTTCTGATTTTCCTCTTTTTGCGTCCATTCGTAAGCCTCAAGCATATTTGTTTGATGAAATGCAGATGTAATGCAGAAGACATTCTTCTGGAGATGAACCGGATCTTGCGGCCAGAAGGCGCCGTCATATTCCGCGATAAAGTCGATACCTTAATAAAGGTAAAGAAAATAGTTGCAGGAATGAGATGGGATACCAAAATGGTTGACCATGAAGATGGTCCTCTTGTTCCTGAGAAGATACTAATTGCTGTAAAGCAGTATTGGGTTGTTGATGGAAATTCCACTTCTACACAATAATCACTGAAGACCAAGTTAAATTACAAGCGTGCCCTTAGGCTTCCAGCACCTTTCTGTTTGAACTGAAGCCTTTGACAGTGGCTTTGTTATGAAGCTAAAAGGGACTATTAGAAGAGTTATATGCACAATTGTCAGTTAGCTAAGATTTCATATGCAGTGAATTTATCAAGGAAGCTGAAGTTCAATGTTTATGCTCCCTGGAATCTCGAAAATTTTTTGGTAGAAGTTGCTTATCTTGTACAATGTTACATTAAAAAAACAAAGACGCTGTCTTCTTTTAATTTAATAGTTTTGTCATTATTATATGTTTGGGGAAAAAAGGTTACATTTGTTTTGGAACTTTAGTTCATTATAAATATATTTTGTTAAAGGATAATTTTTATTATTTAAAGAATATTGTATGGTATTATTATGTATTTATTTTTATTTTATAATTTTTGACTAATTTAATTAAAAAAAATAGGATTATATATATAATCATATTACTAAATATTAGTTTTAGAAAAAAAAATTATTAGAATATATATATAGAAAATAAAAAAAAACAATGAGGGACCTAAGGCTACACTTATATACAGTAGCTATAGTATACAAAAAAAAAGAGGGACCTAAGGCTACGCTTATAAAAAGTAGCTATGGTATACAATGTGGCTACGCTTTACAAGTGATGCAGTAGCGTTGAAAAGCGTAGCCTATTCTGGAAAAATGAAAGCTGAAAAGTGTAGCCTTTGGTCTTGGACAGCATCACTTGAAAAGCGTAGCCTATTCCCAAATGCCAAAAGCGTAGCCCTTGGTGCAGAAAAGCGTAGCCTTTGAGAATAGGCAACGGCCGAATAGGAATCACCCCAAAAAGCGTAGCCGTAGCCCAAAAAGCGTAGCTGTAGCCTAAGGCATCATTTTTTTTCACTTTTGGCTACACTTTTCAAGTGTACCTGAATGGGTGTTTTTCTTGTAGTGTAACGTAAGAAGCAAGCATGGTCGACAACGTTAGTGACACCCAACATTGTCACTAACGTTAGAAGCAACCACACAACCCCCCAAGGAGCCACGTTAACTTCCACGTTAACTTAGTTAACGTGGAAGCTAACGTTGATGAGTGAAAGAATGGCCAACGTTAGTGACACTCAACATTGTCACTAACGTTGGGGATGGCTAAGCATGGCCACATTAGAAGCCACGTTAACCTAGTTAACGTGGACTCTAACGTGAGACATAGGGGCACCTTGGAACGTTAGTGACAATGTTGAGTGTCACTAATGTTCTCGAAGGATGGCAAGCCCACGTTAAAGAGCCACGTTAACTAAGTTAACGTGGGCTCTAACGTGGGAACAAAGAGGGCTTTTCAAAGTTATTGGGAATGTTAAGTCTCAATAACGTGTGCGAAGGACTTAGAGGCAATGTTAGTGGCAACGTTTGTGCCACTAACGTTGAAGTTAACGTGGCTTTTACTTAGGAACGTTAGTGAGAAAGTTGATTGTCACTAACGTTCTCGAACTCATATTTTCACTAAACGATAACACCCCTAACGTCCTGAGCTAAAGTCTCTGCCCACTTCACATTTTCTCTCTGCAAGTAAAGCCAAGCCCAAATGAAGAAGAGAACTGCTTCAAACTCAAGATCCAAAGGCCCAAGACTTGAAGAGCCAACTAGAAGCTGAGAGAAGTAGTATATATAGGAGTAGCTTTGAATTGTTGAAAGAGTTCTGGAGGTTGGAAAAAGAGAACTACTCTCTGTATTTTACTTTCTCTGCATTTTCTAGTTTTATGATGTATTCTCCATCTTTGTTTTCATTTTCAAGAAATATGAACAACTAAACCCCTTTCATTGGGTTAGGGAGCTCTGTTGTAATTTGATGGATCAATACTAATTTTCATTATTCTTCTTCTATCTTTTCTCTTGATTTTACTTGAAAGCTTTCGATCTTCATCCAATTGAGTAGTTATCTTGGAAAAGAAGCTATTCAAACTTGGATCTCTTTTCAACCTTGAAAGAGGAATGAAGAGATCAAGCTAGAAATGCTTTCTCATGCTGGACCAAATTGGGTTTGGATGGGTATGTGACTATAACCCTCTCAATACTTGATTTGGGAAATGCATGTGGTATAATCAGTGACCATACTTCATCTCTTCTCATGAGCAATTGACCAAGGAATTGGCTATTGATCAAGACTTGAGAGATTGAATTGCAAGAAATTGTAATTCAATCAATTAAGATTGCCAAGGAGATCAATGAGTGCATTGATTGAGGAATAGATGAAAATGAACTTGATCCGGAGAATTGCAACATCTCCTAAGCCCAATGAACTCCCTATCTCTGATCTTACCCATTCTCTTTAATTTCTGCCATTTACTTTTATGAGCAAATCCCCCATTCCCATTTACAATTCTGCAATTTATTTTCAGTCATTTACTTCCAGTCCTTTAATTCTAGCATTTACTTTTTTGTTATTTACATTCCCACTATTTTATTTTCTGCAACTCTCAACCCAAATTCTGGATTCGCTCAACTAGAACATTCTTCTAACTAAAGTTGCTTGATCAATCAATCCCTGTGGGATTCGACCTCACTCTATTGTGAGTTTTTACTTGACGACAAATTCGGTACACTTGCCGAAGGGAGATTTGTTGCGAGACAAGTTTTCCGTGCATCACTCCTTCACTGCAGACATGGCCGTTCTACTATGGTGCATCCTTACAGACCAGCCTCTGAATGTACCAAGACACATCCGGAATGCCATGGGACACGTACAGATTGCGGGCAACTTACCTTTTCCCACCTTGGTCTCAGATCTCGTCTCAGCAGCCGGAGTCGCCTACAGAGCTGGGGACACCAAAGCCATGCTTCCACGGGATGATCAGTACGTCCCTAACGGAAAATATATTAGACTTCCAGCAACCACTACTAGCCAACCTACCGAACCGGCTGAGGACATTCCTCCTTCCGCACCACAAGCACCTACAACAACCCAACTGCTCCATTAGATACTTGAAAAGTTGGATCGGCAGGAACAGAAGACTAAGCTAAGAGAGCGCCATAACAAGCGCCGATTCACATACCTTAAGGAGCTGATTATGGGAAAATTCAAGGACTCAGACACCCAGGACTCCACTTCCTTTACCAGCACAGGGAGCCATGACGGTCCCGACTGTGGAGATATTGCTACCAGCCCACCCTTGTTCCTGACAGATGGCACCGAGGATGGTGCAAAGCCTTAAGTGTGGGGAGGTCGGTCAGTACCTGACTTCCGGAAGTAATTTCTCTTCCCTAACACCAATAAATTAGGATATTTAGTTAGTTTTTCTTTTGTAGAATAGGATAAATTACATAGTAATAGATTAGTTGCATGCATGTTCTACTTGATTGAAAAGACAATAAGTTTCTTCTAAGACCCTATCTTTAGAACAAAATTTCACTAATTTTAATCAAAACTTTTATGTTAAAATTGCTTGAAGTTGTATTTGGAACATGATTTTTGAGCTAAAGAACACACAACCTGTGAGATTTGAGCCCAAATGCATGGTTACATTATTTAACCATAATTATTTTATTCTTGTGTGTTTACTTCTATATGATTGTAATCAACATTTTGTTTCATCCTATATGTCCAATGTTTAATATATTTATATGTTTGCATATGATTGAGGCCATTACTTGTTTAAACTCACTTATCCAAATTAAGCCTACCCTTTCAATTACCTTTGTTAGCCACTTTGAGCCTTTAAATCCCATTTGTTCTGTATTTTATCACATTACTAGCCTTAAGTGGAAAAACAATTTTATACCCCCAATTTAATCTTTGGTTAGCTTAAGATAGAATTGTGTGTGTTAATTAAGTATGGAAAATTGTGGGAACAAAAGATAATAAGGGAATATGTCATGATAATACAATGGAAATTTGGGTACCTACTCATGTGAAACTATAAGAATTAAAAATCTATGTGCATTGATTAGCTATGTTTATTTTTAGTTTATGTTGAAAAAAAAATCCAAAAATATTCAATAAATAATTAAGGGGACAAAATTACCCCAATGCTAAGTTAAGAATTCAAAGATCAATGCATGTATGATAAAATTAAAATAAAAAGTTGATACATGAGTATGGAATGTGAAAGAGAAATTTTGGGTAGCTGGGTGTGAATTTAAGTTATATAGAATATATATGTTAGGTTGAAGCTTGGGTTAATTAAAGATTCAATTTATAAGCTTACTTAGCCATATATGTATCCTTACCCTTACCTTGGCCCCATTACAACCTTGAAAAGACCTCATGATGTTTGCATTAATATATTAAATGTTGTTGATTGGTTAGGTGAAGAACAAAAATTAGAAAGCATGATTAGAGAAGGATAGAGTGATTGCCCTATACACTAGAGAGATTAGAGTGTACATACATCATCAGTGAGGGTTCAATGCTTAAAATTCTATGTTCCCTGCTTTCATGAGCTACCTTCTTGCATTTTTTTATCTATTCTTACTGTATAAGAATTGAATTAGTGAAGTTTGATTTGTGATTGTCTTGAAGAACCTATTTACTTTTGATCAAGTAAGCAAGAATCATATAGTTGCATTCATATATATAGGTTTCATTGCATTACATGAGTTTTACATGTTCCTACTCATTTATTTTATCTCTTTCAACTAAGCATGAGGACATGCTAATGTTTAAGTGTGGGGAGGTTGATAAACTACTATTTTATGGTTTATATTGTGCTTAATTATATGGTTTTATCAATTCTTTACCCACTTATTCGTATGATTGGCATGCATTTATATTTCCTTCCTAAAATTATTACATGATTGAATATTTTCTTCCTAAAGACTTTTAATTATGTATTTTAATTCTCCTTCATTCCATTAGATGCCGTGATCTGTGTGTTAAGTGTTTCAGGCTTTATAGGGCATGAATGACTTGGAGATTGGAAAGGAAGCTTACAAAAATGGAAGGAACACAAGAAATTGAGGAGATGACCAGCGAGAAATGACGCAGAGGCATGGCTCACGCGACCGCGCAACATAGAGGAAATTCCAGTGACGCGGACGCATGGCTCACGCGACCGCACGGATTGGAACTGCACAAGTGACGCGGAGGCATGGACGACGCGCACGCGTGGCAAGGCAAAACGCCGAATGACGCGTCCGCATGAATGACGCGATCGCGTGACATGCGCGATCTGCAGAATTTGCTGGGGGCGATTTTGGGCCCTGTTTTGACCCAATTTTCGGCCCAGAAAAGCAGACTAGAGCCAAGGAACATGCAGAAACAAAAACAACAATTCATTACAAACAATTCGGAGTTTTAGATCTAGTTTTACTCCTCCTCTAGGTTTTCTCTCTATACATTCATAGTTCTTAGGATTTTATTTTTATTACTTTTCGCATTGGAATATTGAGAAGAGTTATTACCTCAGCAAGACTTCGTCATTCTAGTTTGTTTTCTTTACCTGTCTCTTACTCTTCCATGTCCTTTGTTTATTCATAATTACTATTGGATTATTTTTAGGTTTATTAATATAAGAACTATTTTTATTTTTAATTGGTATGTTTATTATTATTTATCATGTCTTTCTATATTTCCCTTTCCTATGTTATGAATTCTACATTCACAATGAGCGAGTAGTTCCATAACTTGGATGGGAGTTGATTGAAAGGAAGACCTTGAGTTGGAATGCTTAAAAGAAAAATTATAATTGGGTTTATTGTTGGTTTGCCCTCTAGTCACTGACACCAATCCTTTTCAATTGAGCGGATTGGGACTTGTGAATAGAAATAGCTTTCCAACTTGTTTGACTTTCCCTTACCTAGTAAGGGATAACTAAATAGAACAACCCTCAATTATCAATTAATCTTGAGAGTACTCCAACAAGAATAGGACTTTCAACTAATCTACTCCCAGCCAAGGCTTTTATTTAAATTTACACAAATTCTCTAATTTAATTTCCTGTTATTCAACTCAAACCATTCTTGAAAACAATATGATTAATAAAATAGCATACCGTTCTGCAACTCGTTGGGAGACGACCTGGGACTCATACTCCCAGTATTTTAATTTAAATTTTGTGACAACCCTTCTAAATTGATAAGCGGATTTCTGGTTGGTTAAGAACTGTACTTGCAACGTATCTCTTCTAATAATTTCTTAACTCGCCAATTTCTGCCACGTCACTCATCCTCCAGGGTGTGCTATTTTCAATGCTGTTTTTGATTTTAGCTTTTGTTTTTGTGACTCCACATGATCATCATCCTAAAGAAAACATAAAATAATTATAGAAATTTAACATAGATAAGTGGACTCTCATGGAGCCTCACAGATACTCAGAGCATGATGATGGTCTCCCAATACCAAACTTAAAGTTTGAATGTGGGGGCTCTGTTTGACTCTTCATTGAGAGAAGCTTGTCATGCTTCTTCTCCATGTGTATAGAAGGAGATTCTTTAGCTTTAAACACAAGGTAATCCTCATTCACTTGAAGGACCAATTCTCCTCTGTCAACATCAATCACAGCTTTTGCTGTGGCTAGGAAAGGTCTGCCAATGATGATAGATTCATCCTTATTCTTCCCAGTGTCCAGGATTATGAAGTCAGCAGGGATGTAAAGGCCTTCAACCTTTACAAAGACATCCTCTACAAGTCCATAAGCCTATTTTCTTGAATTGTCTGCCATCTCTAGTGAGATTCTTGCAGCTTGCACCTCAAGGATCCCTAGTTTCTCCATTACAGAGAGGGGCATGAGGTTTATACCTGACCCTAGGTCACACAGAGCCTTCTCAAAGGTCATGGTGCCTATGATACTGGGTATTAAGAATTTTCCAGGATCTGGTTTCTTCTGAGGTAATGTCTGCCTAATCAAGTCATTCAGTTCATTGGTGAGCAAGGGGGGTTCATCCTCCCGAGTCTCATTATCAAATAAATTAGCATTCAGCTTCATGGTTGCTCCAAGGTACTTAGCAACTTGCTCTTCAGTAATATCTTCATCATCTTCAGAGGAAGAATACTCATCAGAGCTCATGAATGGCAGAAGTAGGTTCAATGGAATCTCTATGGTCTCTGTATGAGCCTCAGATTCCATTGGTTCCTCAAAGGGGAACTTCTTTTCATTCAGAGGACATCCCATGAGGTTTTTCTCACTGGGGATCATGTCCTCCTTACTCTCTCCAGGCTCGGCCATGTTAGCCATGATTATGGCCTTGCACACTCTCTTGGGATTTTCTTCTGTATTGCTTGGGAGAGTGCTAGGAGGAGTTTCAGTAATTCTCTTACTCAGCTGACCCACTTGTGCCTCCAAATTTCTAATGGAGGACCTTATTTCATTCATGAAACTTAGTGTGGTCTTAGATAGATCAGAGATTATGGTAGCTAGGCCAGAACGACTTTGCTCAGAGTTCTCTGTTTGTTGCTGAGAAGATGATGGAAAAGGTTTGCTATTACTAAACCTATTTCTTCCACCATTATTGTTGTTGAAGCCTTGTTGAGGCTTCTATTGGTCCTTCCATGAGAGATTTGGATAATTTCTCTATGAAGGATTATAGGTATTTCCAGAGGGTTCTCCCATGTAATTCACCTCTTCCATTGCAGGGTTCTCAGGGTCATAGGCTTCTTCTTTAGAAGAAGCCTCCTTAGTACTGCCTGATGTAGCTTGCATTCCAGACAGACTCTGAGAAATTACATTGACTTGCTGAGTCAATAATTTATTCTGAGCCAGTATGGCATTCAGAGTATCAATCTCTAGAACTCCTTTCTTCTGAGTTGTCCCATTATTCACAGGATTTCTTTCAGAAGTGTTCATGAATTGGTTATTTGCAACCATTTCAATGAGTTCCTGGGCTTCTTCAGACGCCTTCTTCAGATGAAGAGATCCACCAGTAGAGTTGTCTAATGACATCTTGGACAGTTCAGACAGACCATCATAGAATATGCATATGATGCTCCATTCTGAAAGCATGCCAGAAGGACACCTTCTGATCAATTGCTTGTATCTTTCCCAAGCTTCATAGAGGGATTCGCCTTCCTTCTGTCTGAAGGTCTGGACTTTCACTCTAGGCTTACTCAATTTTTGAGGTGGAAAGAACTTTGCCAAGAAGGCATTGACCAGCTTTTCCCAAGAGTTCAGGCTTTCTTTAGGTTGTGAGTCCAACCATGTCCTAGCTCTGTCTCTTACAGCAAACAGGAAGAGCATAAGTCTGTAGACCTCAGGGGGTCAACCCCATGGGTCTTAACAGTGTCACAAATTTGTAAGAATTCAGCTAAAAACTGATGAGGATCTTCCAAAAGAAGTCCATGATACTTGCAATTCTGCTGCATTAGAGAAACTAATTGAGGCTTAAGCTCAAAGTTGTTTGCTCCAATTGCAGGAATTGAGATGCTCCTTCCATAGAAGTCAGAAGAAGGTGCAATGAAGTCACCAAGCATCTTCCTTGCCTTGTTGGCATTGTTGTTATTTTCAGCTGCCATGTCTTCTTCTTTTTCAAAAATTTTTGTTAGGTCCTCTCCAGAGAGTTGTGCTTTAGCTTCTCTTAGCTTCCTCTTCAAGGTCCTTTCAGGTTCAGGATTAGCTTCAACAAGAATGCCCTTGTCCTTGTTCATGCTCATAAGAAAGAAAAGAGAACAAGAAAGTATAGAATCTTCTATGTTATAGTATAGAGATTCCTTGAGGTGTCAGAGGAAAATAGGAATAGAGGGATGAGGTAGATAGATAAGAATTCGAACATATGAAGAAGGAGAAAGAGTCCGAATTGCTAATTGAGGAGGAGTGTTAGTCCTTAAATAGAAGAATGTGAGGAGGGGGAAAATCTTCGAAAACAAAATTTTAAAAACTGAAAATTTTAAAATAATTAAAAAAATTTTTGAAAAAGTGGTTGATGATTTTTCGAAAATTAAAAGTGAGAAAGTGGTTAGGTGATTTTGAAGAAGATTTCGAAATCAGTAATCAAAAGGATATGATTGAAAACTATTTTGAAAAAGATGTGATTGAAAAGATATGATTGAGAATATATGATTGAAAAATAATTTAAAAAGATTTAATTTTAACATTAATGACTTGGCTAACAAGAAATTTAAAAGATATGATTCTAAAATTCAAATTTTGACCCTTTCTTAACAAGGAAGTAACAAACTTGAAATTTTTTAATCAAATCATTAATTGGCATCAAAGATTTTCGAAAATAGTGAAAGAAAAATGGAAAAATATTTTATTTTGAAAAAGATGTGATTGAAAGATTTGATTTTGAAAAATTATGAAGATTTGAAAAAGATTTGAATTAAAAACTAACTTACCTCCCTTGTGTTGTCCTAGCGTTAAACACCCAGAATGGTATACGTTCTGGCGTTTAACGCCCAAAATACTACCCTTTTAGGCGTTTAACGCCCAGCCAGGTACCCTAGCTGGCGTTTAAACGCCAGAATTCCTTCCTCACTGGGCGTTTTGAACGCCCAGCTTTTTCTCTGTGATTCCTCTGCTGTATGTTCTAAATCTTCAATTCTCTGTATTATTGACTTGAAAAGACATAATTTTGAAAATTTTTTTTTGAATTTTTAATGATGAGAGAGAACAACAACAAAATGAAACTAATCATGAAAAACTAAAATCAAATAAACAATGCATGCAAGAACACGTTGAATGTCTAGATGAACATTAACAACATATTTTTAAGAAAAGAAAGGCATGTAGGACACCAAACTTAGAAATTTTCATATTAGAGCCACTAACAAATTGAGAATGTACATGAGAAACAACAAAAAACACAAAACAAAAGAATTTAAAGATCAGACCCAAGAAAATTGTCAAGAACAACTTGAAATTATTTGGTTTTTTATGATTTTATGAAATTTTTTTAGTATTTTTCGAAAATTATTTGGAAAAAGAAAAAATAAATAAATTTAAGTTTTTTTTAATATAAATTCCAGGAATCATGCAATGTTAGTCTAAAGCTTCAGTCTAAAAAGATTAGACATGGCTAACCAAGCTTCAGCAAGACATTACATACAACAGCCAAATTGATAGGAATCAATTAGCTCCTGTGATGATAAAAGCATCATCTGAAACTCTTGAATTCATTCTTAAAAATCTTGAAGAACATAGAATAATAATTTTTTGAAATTTTTTCGAAAATAAAAATAAAAATAAAATGCTTAAAATTAAAATAAAATTACCTAATCTGAGCAACAAGATGAACCGTCAGTTGTCAAAACTCAAACAATCCCCGGCAACGGCGCCAAAAACTTGGTGCACAAAATTGTGATCTCAATGGCGCCAACAACTTGGTACGCACAATTGTAATCTCACTTCTTTTCACAACTTCACACAACTAACCAGTAAGTGCACTGGGTCATCCAAGTAATACCTTACTTGAGTAAGGGTCGATCCCACGGAGATTGTCGGCTTGAAGCAAGCTATGGTCATCTTGTAAATCTTAGTCAGGCGGATTCAAATGGTTATGAGCTTTTATCATTAAAATATAATTAAAATAGAAAATAAGATAGAAATACTTATGTAATTCATTGGTAGGAATTTCAGATAAGCGTATAGAGATGTTTTGTTGCTTCTGAACCTCTGCTTTCCTACTGCCTTCTTCCAACCATGCGTTACCTCCTTCCATGGCAAGCTGTATGATCCTCTCGGATGAAGACAATTCCATCTGCGCTGTCACCGCAGGGCTAATCATCTGTCGGTTGCCGCTAGCGTCGGAATAGGACCATTGTCCTTTTGCGCACTGTCACTTGCGCCTCACATTCGCAGGTTTGAAGCTCGTCATAGTCATCCCTTCCCAGATCCTACTCAGAATACCACAGACAAGGTTTAGACTTTTCGGATCTCAGAAATGCTGCCAATGGTTCTAGCCTATACCACGAAGACTCTGATCTCACGGAATGGAAGGCTCTGTTGTCAGGAGAGGCAACCATGCGTCGTGAACCAGGAGGCTAAGAGATACACACTCAAGCTATTGCAGATAGAACGGAAGTGGTTTCAGGCACGCGTTCATAAGTGAGAATGATGATGAGTGTCATGGGCCATCACATTCATCAGGTTAAAGTACGAGAGTATATCTTAGAGAAGAAGTAGGCGTGAATTGAATAGAAAACAGTAGTAATTGCATTAATTCATGAAGAACAGCAGAGCTCCACACCTTAATCTATGGGGTGTAGAAACTCCACCGTAAAAAATACATAAGTGAAAGAAGGTCTAGGCATCGCCAAATGGCCAGCCTCCCAAAGAGGGTTCAATCATCAAAACATGATTAAAAGATGAAAATACAATAGTAAGAGGTCCTATTTATAATGAACTAGTAACCTAGGGTTTACAGAAATAAGTAAATGATGTAGAAATCCACTTCCGGGGCCCACTTGGTGTGTGCTTGGGCTGAGCATTGAAGCTTTTTCGTGCTTAGGCTGTTCCTGGAGTTAAACGCCAGCTTTGGTGCCAGTTTGGGCGTTTTACGCCATAAATTTTAGGTTGACTTTGAACGCCAATTTGGGCCATCAAATATCGGGCAAATTATGGACTATTATATATTGCTGGAAAGCCCAGGATGTCTACTTTCTAACGCAATTGAGAGCGTGCCAATTGGACTTCTGTAGCTCCAGAAAATTCACTTCGAGTGCAGTGAGGTCAAAATCCAACAGCATCTGCAGTCCTTTTTCAGCCTCTGAATCAGATTTTTGCTCAGGTCCCTCAATTTCAGCCAGAAAATACCTGAAATCATAGAAAAATACACAAACTCATAGTAAAGTCCAGAGATGTGATTTTTATTTAAAAATTAATAAAAATATAATAAAAAGTAATAAAACATACTAAAAACTATGTAAAAACAATGCCAAAAAGCGTATAAATTATCCGCTCATCAAGGGGCTTGTGGTTGGTTGTGTTGAGGTGCTTGGGCTTGCCTTTGGGGAGGTGTTCAGTAACTTTGGCCTTAGTTTTGGTTTTGCTGTGGGTACGGAGGGTTTTATTGATACCGGTTTTATTGATAGTTGTTGTTCCACCTCTGATTTCCACCATTGTCTCTGCCTTCTTGGTTGTAGTTGCCCCTCCATCCTTGGTTGGAATTTTCTCTCCATTCTTGGTTGGGATTCTCTTGCCAACCTTGATTGTAGTTACCACCTTGATTATAATTACCGCTTTGCTGATAGTACCCTTGATTCGGACGGTTGTAATAAGCATTGGTAGCCGCCAAGGTGTTGTCCTCTTGGAGTTGTGGACATTCATCAGTGTAGTGAGAATAGCAAGCGCATATTCCATACACTCTCTGAGGGACCAACTGTTGACATGGTTGCTGTGGAGGAGGCTGAGGTTGTTGTTGATTGAGCTGGAGCTGCTTCAGTATATTGGTCATCTCTCTCAGAGTCTTGGTGAGAGCGGCAGTCTCACTACTAGAAGAAACTTCCGCAAAAGCCTTGGAATGATTATTCCTTTGCCTTGCATTTCGGGTAGACTCAGCTAGATCGGTGATCAGTTGCCACGCTTCTGTCGCTGTCTTGTACTTCGTCAGAGAGCCATTACTTACAGCATCTAAGAGGGTCTTGTCTTGAGGCTTCATGCCTTGGTAGAAATAACTAATCAACATCAATTGGTCAATATTGTGATGGGGACATGAGTCAAGGAGATTTTTGAAGTGTTCCCAATACTCGTAGAGAGTCTCTGATTCGCCTTAGATGATGCAAAAAATTTCCTTCCTCAATCTATCTATAACCTCTACTAGAAAGAATTTGTCCAGGAATTCCCTCTGAGCAGATCCCAATTAGTAACAATAGCTTTTGGTAGAGTGTAGAACCACTCCTTTGCCTTTCCCTCAAGAGAAAATGGGAAGGCATATAACCAAACAGTAGTCTCATCCGCACCATGCCGCCTAGTAGTTGAGCAACCTGTCTAAAAATCTCTAAGGTGCTTGATAGGCTCTTGAGAAGGTAGGCCATGAAATTTAGGCAGTAGATTAATCAATGCGGTCTTCAGTTCAAAATCCGCAGCCAAATTCGGATTACGCGCTTGATATGGTTGCAGTGTAAAATCCGAAGCTCCTGCTTCCTGGAGAGTAATCCTTCTAGGTTCCGCCATAGTATCTGCACTTAAATCAACAGAAGAAGTGTCAATAGAATCAGTACAAGAGGGACTAGTTTCTTCCTCAAATGACGCTTTAGACTAAACCTCAGATAAGACTAGTGAATTGGGCGAAACCTCTTCACCACCCTAAGAGGCTAACCGATGCCGAGCTCGCCTAATACGTGAAATAGTTTTTTCAATCTCAGGATCAAATGCGGCTAAGCTCGGATCCGGTAATGAACGCATCATTCAATGAAAGAAACATAGAGCTCATGGTAAAAATAAAATATTTACACCAACCAATGATTTAGCACACATATGCAACTCCCCGGCAACGGCGCCAAAAATTAATGGGTGGAAAAATGCCGGTTAAGAATTTCTAATAAAAATAGCAGTACAGTCTTAACCGACGAAATTTTCACTATCAATTTAATTTGTGTCACAATTGAAATTAAATAACTGGGAGTAGAATTTTCAGGTCGTTTCCCAAAGAGTTGACACAAGGTGCAATTTATTGGTTAGGAATTTTCTGAGTAATTTTTGAAGTGGAGAACGGAAAAATAAATAGTGAGAAATTAAAGCAGCGAACAATAGCAAGAGATGTTATGTATTTGAACTAAGAAATCTTCGTTAGGAGAGATAATTAGAATTTCTATCTTTGTTGTCTTTCCCTAAGTGCAATAGTAAAGGTTTATTGCTTCCACTCAGTTATCCTCTTGCAGTTACAAAGGAAGGTTAAGTGGGTAGCACTAACTCTGATTAACAAGTCCTAGTCACTTCCTAGGAAAGGACTAGAGTCAGTGAAAATTGAGTTAGCCAGCAATTCTCAATTACATATTACACTTGAGTATTCCAACTCAATGGTTTCCAGTTAATCAACTCCTAAGTCAAGTTGGGAGCTCTACTCCATTAACATGAATGAAATTTTTTTAGACATGTAAAAGGAGTAGATAAGAGACATGGTAATTAAAATAAATTAATAAAATCAAATTTGGCACTGATAATTAATTAAAAGAAATTAAACAAGTAATAGAATTAAATATAAAAATAATTCACTGCATTAATAGAGTTCAAAAATAACAATATCCAAATATGAACACAGGACAACTAAATGGAAAAGAGTAACTGAGTTATTAGAAAAGTAAACTATAGAGATGACTACTTCAATTGAAGGTAGTAGCAGCTCCCTCAATATCCAATCTAAAGCAAAAAGCTAAGAAATCTAAGAACCCTAGAGTGAAGTAGTGTTTCTCTCCCTAGAATTCTAAAAAACTCAAACTAAAGCTAAAGTGAAAGTAAAAGTGAAGTGTGTCCCAGTCTCAGCTACACCGCTGCCTCTAGTCTGTGTTTTTGGGCTTGAAACTGGGTCCAAAACAGCCCAAAAATCGCCCCCAGTGAGTTCTGATAAGTGCAGCACGTGACGCTCAGTCACGCGTACACGTCGGCCACACGTACGCGTCAGTCACGCGTACGTGTCGCTGTACGATGCGCCAATTCACGCGCACGCGTCAACCATGCGTGCGCGTCGATCCTCGTTGCTCAGCTCCTTAGTTTCTTGTGTTCCTTCCACTTTGACATGCCTCCTCTTCATCCTTTAAGACATTCATGCCCTGTAATCCTGAAAACATTTCACAAATACATCACGGCATCGAATGGTAATAAAGGAGAATTAAAAATTGACAATTTAAAGGTCCAGGAAGCAAGTTTTCAACCATATCACAAAATTACGGAGGAAATGAAAAACATGCAATTTACATGGATAAATGTGAGAGAATTTGACACAAAGCCACTCAATTCAGTCCAAAATATATCATAAAATAGTAGTGCATCAGATATCCTATCAACCAATGACACGATCCTCAACAAGTACACACAATTGTTGAGCTAATAATAGTTAATTCCTAAATCTAATAATCGCAGCATAACTAAATAAAAAATCAGCACCATCAGAAATAGTTATCTAATCAGAAACATAATAACAAAAATCTAATTATCACATAAAAATCAAGATCCAAATGAAAAAATTGGAGTACCTAAAATCTAAATCAGACAAGGAGAAAGGGACATTGGAATCGATGCTCGATTCCTCAAGAAGTACCTAAAATCTGACCTAATATGTACATGAATTAGAAACAAAAATCAGAAATTAAGAACTACAAAATGCAAATAAAAAATTAGAAGACACCGACGATGCTAACTGCGACAGATTCAGAGAGTTGTTGCAGACATTCACCGAATGTGCTTTGCCGGCAGAAACTGCGAAGACGACAGCAGTTGCGAAGTGAAAAGACGACGGCGCTGCGAAGAGAAGACAATGTTGACATTAACCGGAAGATTGTTGTTGTTGTTGTTACCACAGGAGGCGGCGGTGAGAAAAGAATGAAGCGATGTGAGCAACGGCAGATCTGGACGGGGATGCGACGATCTGCGACAAAGGAGAGAGCAGAATTGGCGGCGCGACCAGAGGAGGAGACGGTGAGAAAAGAATGACGCGACGCTGAGCAATGGCGGAACGAGCAAAGGAAGAACGCGGCAAGTGGCAGACAGCGATGAGGACTCGAGGAGGCAAGATGGCACCGACAAGAATGGCGCCGACCAAGACTCGACGGGGAGTGACTTCTCTCTCCACTACGCCGGAGAGTGAGAGAGGCGGCGAGAGAGCTCGGTTGTAAAATTAGGGTTGAAAAGTTACATTCTTTTTTAATTTTTTTTGAAATTTAATTTGTTACTAATCAATGTATTTAAAATAGTGACTGATTTAGCAACTAATTAATTTATAACCTTTTTTTAGTTGGTTGCAAATTCGGTCACTAAGAATTACAATAGCGACCGATTTAGCGACGACTAACTATTCCAAAGCCATGATTTTATAGTTGGTTGCTAAAATCGGTCGCTATATTAAGTCTTAGGAACCGATTTAGCTACCGCTATTTTAGCAACCGAAATAACGACCAACTATTTTCTCAACCTAATTTTATGTCCGTCGCTAAATCGGTCGCTAAATTGGTTGCTAATAGTGACCGATTTCGTGACCGACAAACCCAAAGATTAACTTCTTGGTTTTTAGTTGTGGATTCGATCGCTAAGTTAAATATTAGCGACCGATTTTAGTGACTAATTCTTTTCTGGTAGTATAAAAAACTTATCGGTCGCTAAATTGGTTGCTATTAATGACCTATTTAGTTGGTCGCTAAAATCGGTCGCTAAGTGTAATTTAGCGACCGATTTAGCGACCAACTTTTTTCTGGTTCTAGAAATCATATATCGGTAGCTAAATCGGTCGCTATTAGCAACCAATTTTTTCGGTCACTAAATTCGGTCGCTATTCTGACAATTTCTTGTAGTGATAAAACTCTTTAGTAATATAGAGTATATTTAACATTTGTTAAAATGTTACTAATATACATAGGTAATATTTTAATATGATTTGGTAACATTTTTTAAATGTTGGTAAAAATTAAGTATGTAGTAGTGATATCCTTGTAGCGTTTTTTTCCATTTTTGAATAAATAAAACTATAAGAAGAGTTTCAAGTGTATTGGGAATACCAGTGTTCCAGTTATTTTAATCGTTGATTTTAATTAATATATATTATATATATCTTTTATAATTCAGATCACGGTTAAAATAACTGGAATACCGATATTTCCGGTCCACTTGAAATTTTTCTAAAACTATATATTTAAACGAGTACGTGTCATCGTATTATTATTGTTCGACATATATATGAAATGTTTCATTTCCATTCAATGGCGGAAGAGACACAAAGTTACAAGAAGAGAATTGAAATTAGTGAATCTCTTAATTAAAGGGAGTTGTCTATCTCTCGGTATCATTATTATTATTACCATTTGTCATCATATCTCTTGTGTAGGGTTTTAAATCTTAATTTCACGTTATATGATGCACCAAATTGATGTAGAAAATGACATTATTGGCATAGGCTACAACATAGCTAGTGGGTACACTGAAAACCCTTTCTTCAGAAGCAGTTAGCAATAGGGAAATTTCTGTGGTCTTGATTGGACATTGCATAGAACACAAGGCAATTCAAGTGAACCCTACCTATGTGTTCACGTTTGTCTAATACAATGTGCAATTGTCTCCAACATAGCGGACATGCCACATGACATTTCCATAGTTATGGTCCCTTCTCCAAAGCACCCATTCGAAAATTTAATTTCTACAATAATAATGGTCCCTTCTCCAAAGTTAATTAATTAGGCCATGGGTGCTATTATATAATACTATTTGCTTGCCATTAATGTTTTTATCACGATGCGTGCTATAAGGTATGCTACTTGGTCCATACACGAATGAATAACTGCTTTAATTTTTTATTTGGTACAATTAGGCCAAAAGAAATGTTTCTTGTAAAAATTATTTTTAATATTATTATTTGTTGACTACTCAAGGAAATTTATTATTGGATGAAGTACAAGATAATTCACACATTAGATCACAAATTTTATACATTATGAAAGGAAGTGTATCAGTCTAAATGTTGAAAAAAATTAGTTCATAAAAAATAACTCAAGAAATGGGATAATGTAAATACAATTCTCTTTGTTTTTGTTTTGGAGAAGAAAAATATTTAAATAGATAAAATGTTTTTTTATTCGAATAAAATCTTTCCAATCTTTCATTCATCAAAAAAATAGAAAAAGAAATTGCAATTAACCAAAATCAGAAATAACTTCTATTTTTGAGAGAAAAAACCCTTCGGATAAGGAGGTAACTAAGGATGAGTTTATTTCAAGTACGACATAGACATAAACAACACAGCAAACACGATTTTCACCCTGTCCCAGCGATGTGTTTTAATGAAAAACGGGGAAGAGTGAAGGAAGGAGAAAGGAACTTTACTGTTTCGTCTGCTCAACTTGTTTATTGTCTATATGGGTTATGTTACGTGCATACTAAAATCAACATCAAAATTAGTCACTAGTATAAAATATATGTTAGAATACAAATACACATTGAAAATAAATTAAACCACACATATATTTATTCACAAATATATTAGTGGCTGATTTTAGTGTGCAAATAGCATTTTCCTATTTATATAAACGGATGGATTTTGTTTCTAAGGTCAAATTTATTTAAATTTTAAAAACAACATATTGAGTCTTATTAATTCAAAAAATGGCAGATTAAATAGGCGACTTATTTAATTTTATTTTTTTTTGTATTTTTTTAAAAAATACATTTTTAATATTTTCATGATTCAACTCAAAGATTTGCCTCGAGTTAAAAAAAACATTTAAAAAGAATTTTTGATCAAAAGTTGTATTTTTTAATTTGTTTAAAATTTTTTAGTCTAAAATTAAATTTTTTATCTAAAATTTTTAAAAAATAAAAAATAAACGAACCAACCCGTTTAACCTATCAAACTAGCCCTAAACGATTATGGTTTAAACATTGAAACTCGTGAACAAAGAAAAAATAAACGAATCAATCCTTATAACAGGTGTAATTGATCTGTTTGACCGTCCTACTAACATTTACTAATTTAATGATTATCAGTAATATTAGGAAGATAATAATTTGAAGTTAGATTATTTAACTTAATAAATATAATTTAACAGAAAAATTAGACAACTAAGTAATTTTTTATTTAAGTTCAACTAAGTCATTGTGTGCGTACTTTTTTTCCTTCTTCTCTATACGCGCTTTCTTCCTCTTCTTCGTACATGCATTGTTCCTGCTCTTTCTTTTTCTTCTTCTCCTCCTTTTTTTTTCCTCTTCTTTCTCTTTCGTGGTTGTCGTTGTCACCGCTACTACCACAATCACCTCCTCCTCTTCCTCCTCTCCCTTTTTTGATTTGATTTTTTCTCTTCTTTCTTTTTCCTCTTCCTCCTCCACTATCATCATCATCTTTTTCTTCTTAGTTAAATATCACACAATTAGCTTAACAATAACAAAAACACATCATTTAATTGAAATTACACATAAATTTTTTATGAATGAAATAAGAATTTTGTGTAGATGACACAAGAAAACTTAAAAGGGCCACAAGTCCAAAACCGACTGACTCAACTAACAAGATATATTTAAATATGTTTTAGATTTAAAAGACACATCAAATTATTGCAAATGACACGTGAATAACTAAATCGCTTATATATTAGTTTAATTCCACACAATCAATTTAGTAATAACAAAAACAAATAATTTAGTTAGAAATGGCAGAATTTTTTGCTAAATGACATAAAAAATCTTTAAAGAATCACAAGCCCAAAATATATACTTATTACTCAACTAATAAAATACATTCAAATGTGTTTTTGAACACAAAAGTACATCAATTTATTGCAAATGACAGGAATAACTAGACTTTTTATATGAGGTCAATACCTTTCAATCTGTTCAATGACAAGAAAAGTACATCATTTAGTAGGAAATGATACTGTTAAGAAATTTTCATGTCCAAATTAAGAAACTTCTTGTGTCAGTTAAAAAGTTTCAGTATTATTTTTTTGATAATTTTTGCATGACTCAAAACATCCGTTCCTCCTCCTTTTCTTCATCATCGTTGTTATCGTCACCATCGTCGTCATCATCATCATCATCATCTTTTCTTTCTTCCTGTTTCATGTAAGAACCACAATTAATTAACTGCTTAATTAAAATAATTTAATTGCTCAAAATAGGTTCAAAAATTTAGAATGTTAATTAGAAATTTTAAATATGATATTTGGACTCAATAGATTTTTCTGAGTTGGAAAATGTAATTTTCTATAAAAAGTTGCGTAAAAATGTGTACCGGTATTTTAGCCGACAGTACCAGCTTAAGTCTGTTCGGTACTGTGTGAGAATGATAAAAACAGTAAAAAAACTTAGGAAAACATTTAGAATTGAAAATCGGACGCTAATTCTAGAGGTTTGGCTCAAAGTTGGGCCAAACGAACCAAAAACATTAACGGATTGGATTAGGCCCAAGTCCAACATATATAATACACATTAATGAACCCTTTTAGCCACAAACACACACACATGAGGGTTGAGTTGCTGAAGTGAGAAAGAGAGCAAGGGTTTCACTAAACATTATTCATCTTCAACTTCATTCAACCATAACTCAAGCTATGGTACTCTGATTCGCGAGCGATTTGCGGCCATGCGAAGCTCTCACTGAACCTATTAGTTCTATCTAATTTTTTTTGGTAAGATTTCGAAACTTCTTCCCTATTCTGTAGCTCTATGAATTTTAAAAATTAAGGTTGGAGTTTTAAGTAGATTTTTGTGTTTTGGTTGTTTAGGTGCTAACCATTAGTGATGAATTATTGAGTTTCATTTCCAATTTCTGTAGATAAGGTAAGGTTTCTCAAAAACCCTTGTAGTTTGGTATATTGTGAATTTTAGGTTTTGATTTTTATGAAATATATGAGGTTAGTTTGAGCATTGGTGCTTGTTGGAGTTGTCTTGGCTATTTGGAAGCATTTGGATCGAAATTGGTGGCTTAATTTTGGTTGAAAGCTTGATTGGAATCACATTTGGTGTATTGTACATATTGGGGATTGGCCTAGGTATAGTTTCGATTTTCTCTATTTAATATGCAATGTTTTTGGACACTTAGGCTAGTAGACCTTAGGATAGGATTGAATTGGTTGTTGATAATTGTTGATGTATGATGATTTTGTTGTTTGTGATGATTTCGATGAATGATGATGTTAACTAATGATGTTAGGTTTGAATAATGATGATTATGAGGATTGATAATGAACTATGATGCTTGTTGATATTGATAAATGTTGAGGATGGTGAAATGATATTTTGGGTTGTTAATTATTGAGAATTGGAGAAGTGTAAGTCAGAATTTTTGGATGAAAATGTACGTTGGTAGGTTGTGGAATTATTGGAAAGTATGTGAACATAATTTAGGTACAATGGGACTGTTTTGACATGATTTAGAATGCATTTGAATTGGTTTGGTTTTGGAAGTTTTGGGAACTAGAGAATTTGTAAAACCTTGTTTTTGCTGAACTTTGGCAGATCATAACTTGAGCCTCAAACCTTGAAATTAAGTGACCTTCTTTTAAATTAAAGATGATTTTAAGACCTTTAAAATGATATAAAGTTTGAGGAAAATGTAGTTTTGTAGAGGAAGTTATGAAAGTCAAAAATTCGGTGAAAAAAATCTGAAATTCTGTAGCATTTAATTTTTCTGAGTCTGATACAGCATACGTACGCGAACTTGTGCACGCGACGCGGGCATTCTCTATTACCTGGGGGTCTCGCGTATGCGGGCACCATGTCGCATACGCAAGCATGTGAATTTCGGCCATGCGTACGCGAATTTTAACATGCGACGTGAGCATTCCATTTGGGTTGGAACACTCGCGTACGCGACCACCCTTTTTTCAACAACATGCATACGCGAATAGGGGGCTTGCATACACGAGACCCCTGTTTTGCTGAAAAATAGTTTTTCTTCACTTTTCAAGGATTCTCTAGTCTTCCAAACTCCTTTAACTACTGTTTAAGATTACTAGCTAGTAATTGATACTTGAGACTAATGAGAAAGAGTTAGAGGGCTTAAATTAGATAAAGTTAGTTAAATCTTAGAAGACATAGACTTAGGCATACCATGAATGGTGGATGAATTAGTCTGAGTGAGTTGGTGGAGAGTTCTTTGATATTGAATGGGGGAAACATGATGTGATGATGACCTTATTTTGAGATTGAGAACATTGAGGTATGAATGCTGAGCATGATGAGACTCAGAATGAGCTGAGAGATTTTACTATGAATCATTAAACTGTTTTTGAGTAATATCAATGAAATGTAAGCTTAAGGGTAGTGGTTCGTCCCCCTTATGCTGAGTTGTAGGCATAGGGCGTGGAGTTCGTCCCGCTTACACTAAGGTGTGAGGGTTGTGGTAGAAGTCCCATTCACATACTTTCGGTCATAAGAGTGGCTGAGAACTATATCTTAGGGAAAGTGAACCGGGCACTATATCCTAGGGGGTTCCCATTTGTAAATGTGACCGAAAGCAACATTCCCATGGGAATGTGTCGGGTTGGCAGTTGAACCGATGATGTGATATCACAGTCAAATAGGACAGGCATTCATCATGTGTATTTTCTATATGGTCGCTTGCTTTCCCTACTTGCATTGTTTTGCCTAATTGTATAACATGTTTATATGCTCGAAAGAAGGTAATCGTCAGTCTAGAAATTTCTTCTCAATAAGAGAATCTCTTCGTTGCAAGTATAGTTCCAAACTAAAAAGAAGCATTCATGGCAAGGATTGAGAATTGAGGTTTTCTATCCTAGTCATTAATCATAGCACAATAATTATCAAGAGCTAATCGTATTTCGTTATCTCCAACATCGGGAAAAAATCAAATAAGACTAGTTAATCTCAATCCATAAGTCCTAATCAACTTACTAATTGAATTAGCAAGAGATTAGCGTCAATGAAAACAATATTAACTAACAACTCTAGTTCACTAACATAAGTTAGGTATTAATGACTCAAGATCACCTAATTTCTCTTTCCAAGCCAAGAATGCTCAAAATCTACTCTAAAATCCAACAAAAAATTTTATCAAACACTTGGAAGGCATAAAAGGAAAGCATGTTAAAATAACAAGAAATATAAAATCTAACAACTGTCAATGCAAGAAAACAATAATAACAACTTCCTAAACTCCTTGTTGTATATGTCATATTACCTTTGAATTATTTGTTTGTATCTATTTGTGTTTGTCACGCACTGAGGTTGAGGAGGTTTGGTAGGTGGTGGCGATAGGTTCGCGTGGAGGTTAGGCTGGTGAAAGCTGTAGGACAACGGTGTTAGTTTAGATAGAAATTCCCATTTATAAACGTGTTACATTTCACATTCTCATAATTCTTGTTTCACCCTCTTAACAAGAATATGTGTCATGGTTGAAATATTTTAGTGTCAAAATTATTAAGAAACTTCCTGTGTCACGGTTAAAAATTTTTGGTGTTATTTTTTGATAAATTATGCAAAATTCAAAACTTTCTTTCCTTCTTTTCTTCTTCATCATCATTATCATTTTCTTCTTCCCCTTCTTGTTTCACCTTTTCACAATTTTTTTTTCTTTCATCCTCTTAATAAGAATAAAAACAAGAAAAAGAGAAGAAAAAATCAAACAAAGAAGAAAAAAGAAGTAAAAAAATGCTGCAATAACTACCCGGAGGAGGAGTAGGAGGAGAAGAAATAAAAAAAGTAGCAACAATAGCAGCAATAAAAGAACGATGATAAAGAGGAAACATCCAATAAAAAAGATTGAATGTGAAGAAGAAGAAGAATGCGAAGAAGAAGAAGAAGTGTGTGATTCACGCGCACGTTGTGTGAGTTCGTTAGGTTTGCAACAATTTGGTTGGACTTGGTTGACAAAAATGCTTAGGTATTTAGCCAGACCAATACTTTAATACATATAATATCTATACTTACACGTTTATTATATTTAATATTATTTAATTATTTTAAATATTTAATTTTGATGTACTGACAGTTTAAAATATTTTACATATATAGTCATTTAATCACATTCATCTTTTTAGATTACTATTTATATGATCCACGAAAAGATAATTGATAAACCCCATTTTTAGGGTTTATCTTATGCTTAATTTAGTAGATTTTATCTATTATTCTCACACTTATTCATATAATTCGCATTTTTACATTTTCCTTCCTAATTTTGTACTACGATTGGAAACATGTTTCTTTAGCCTTAAATTTGCTAATCTTAATCCCCTCTTATTACCATTCGATGCCGTGATATGTTTGCTGAGTGTTTTCAGTATTTATAAGGAAGGAATGGCTTAGAGAACGGAAAGGAAGCATGCAAAAGTGGAAAAAACGCAAGAAAATGATGTTTTGAGAAGCTAGCAGCGACGCGTACGTGTGACATGACGCGTACGCGTGACTAGGATTTTTGTCAAGCGACGCATACGCGTGGATGACGCATACGTATGACAGAGCGTAACGTGCTGCATTACACAGAAGATGCTAGAGGCGATTTCTGGGCTGTTTTTGGCCCAGTTCCAAGCCCGAAAACACAGATTAGAGGTTGCAAAGTAGAGGAATCATGGAGACACACCTCATTATTCACACATTAGATTTGAGCTGTAGTTTTTCTAGAGAGAGAGGAGAGCCTCTCTCTCTAGGTTTTAGGGTTTTTACTTTTATTCTTCTCAAATTCAGATTTCTATTTGCTTTAATTTAGTTCTCTTCTACTTTTTAATTGTTCTAGTATTTTAGTTATTTACTTCTCCCATTGATTCCTTTATTTTGTTTTCTTAGTTTATGAGTTCATGTGTTACTCTCAATTTCCATATTAATGCAATTTATGTTTTTCATGATTATTGTTGCTTTCTTTAGTTTGTGTTATTGATGCTTGCAATTCGTTGTCTAAATTTAATATTCCTTGTTACTTTTCTATGCTTTTATTTTGTGCCTTACAAGTATTTGATAAAATATTTGGTTGAATTTTAAATTAGCTTTTTATGTTCTTAGCTTAGATTGAGTAATTTGGCGACTCTTGAATTGTCAAAGTCTCTTGTTGGTTGGTGATTAAAAGTTGCTAATTGGCTTGAGCTTTACTAACTCTAGTCTTTGATTAGGACTTGTAAACTCAAGTTGAATTGCTCACTTGACTTACCTTCAATTGTTAGAGGTTAACTAAATGAAAGCAAAAGGCAATTACCATCACAAGTGACTATGATAATGGGGATAGGAATTCCAATTATCAATCCTTGCTAGGACTTTTCTTAATTGTTATTTTATTTCCTTGTTATTTACATTACTTGCTCCTTATTTTAAAACCCAAAAAGATACAATCTCATAACCAATTATAAGTACACTTCCCTGCAATTCCTTGAGAGATGACCCGAGGTTTAAATACTTCGGTTAATTTTATTGGGTTTGCTTAAGTGACAAACAATTTAAATTTGATTGAGGTTTAATTGTCGGTTTAGAACTATACTTACAACGCGCTTATTTTTGTGAAATTCTTTACCGACGATTTCTCCCCATCAATTTTTGGCACCGTTGCCGGGGAATTGCAAATGTGTGCCTTACTATTGGTTATTGTGAATATTATGAATAAATTTACTTTTTTGTTCTTTTGTTAGTTGTTTCTAGTGTTAGGAGTTTATTTTCATTAGTTCTTATTAGTTTTAGTTTTTTTTTTCTCTTGCTACTATGAATTCTCACCCCTTTGGCTATGAGTGCAGTAACAATTATGTTGTAGGAAATGGAGATTACAATGAAAGCTTGCATCAAGGATGGGACAACCAAAGATGGGAGGAGCCACAAGGATTTGATCAACTCTTTTCGCAACAACATCCTCCGAGGCACTATGAACAAGGACCACTCTTTGATGCGTACCAAGACAATAGCTATAGTGAACCCCTTTATAGTTACCAACAAGCCCGACCATATGCCTATGAACTCCCTTCTAAACATAGCTTTGAACCACCATACTCACAGGCCCCCTACTACCAAACACCCCTATATGACCCTAATCTATATCCATCATATCAACCACCATATGAACCTTATGAGCCATACATGAAGCCACCCTAATTCCAACCTAATTACTCCCAAGAACCACCACCTCAATATACACCACCTCCAATGTATGCGAATTTTCAACCACAAGATGAATTTTCTTTTCCACCACAACCCTCCATAGGGGAATGTCCACATCCATCAATCCAAGAGCCATATAATCCTAATTATGTTAGCCAAGCGGAACAAGAGTCAAAGGATCATCTCAAGGAAGCAATGGATCAACTTCAAGCAACCATCTGTCAAAAGTTCGACCCATGTGAGAACAAGGAATTGAAGTGTGTTATGCAACAAGTGGAAAAGATGGAGAGTGTTGAACCGCCACATCCTTATCATGACGAACCACCCTCTTATCATGAACCTTTCCTCCCAAGCAATGAACCCTCATATCCATCCCAATCTCCAAAAGATGACACTCTAAGTGTTCTTCTTCAAGAGCAAAGAGAAATGGAAAGGACAACACTAGAGTTTGTAGCTACCTTGACCGAGGTGGTAGGTAATTTAGCCTCTCTACGCTTCGACACTCAAAGTACCCCCATGGCTAAATGTGGAGAATCAATAGAAGAGTGTAGCATTTAGGAGACACTAGAAACTCCGGTGGACAATGTGGAATGTGACTTTGTATTGGAACAATTGGAGGAACCGTAATTGTTGAGGCGGAAGAAGTGGTTGAAGACTTAGGAGATCCTGAACCTCCATGGGAATCTAGAATTGTAGAGTATTCCTCCCAGAAGCTTGAAGTTGATGTTGAGGAGGCTAGTGCACAACCTCCAAGGCGTATTCCATATGAAGAATTGGACGGAATAGATCAAGAAGCAAGTTCCCTTGGTGATGAAATTGAAGAACCTTCTCCCGATGAAATTGAAAGCAACATTGAGGTAGATTTCTCTCAACCTCATGGTTATGATATGAGTGACGGAGAAGAGTTTGATGAACTTAGTGAGGAAGAGATTGAAAGTGAAGAATCTTTTCAAAAGGTGGAAGTCCTTCGGAAAGGTTGGACGGGAGTGGAGTATGCTTTGTCAAGAACGTTGGAGACTTCTCTACCTAGGTTACCGTCTACTCCTTCATTTGAGTGGGTAAAACTTATCTCTATTTGCATTACTGTCCCACTTGAGTATGGTATGCTTGAAACAGATGGTCAACTTAGGAGGCTTTGTGGAATGAAGCGTAAGAGAAGGATGTTTAGTGGTTGGAGTTGCAAATCAAGGCTCATTAAGGTTGAGATTTCAAGAGCTAGATGCAAGGGTTGGATGAGTGATTGATGTTCGGTTTCTTGTACGGTTTAGTATTTCACAAATGAAATCTCGTTGCAAGTATAGTTCTAAAACAACGAAGAATCCTCACATGCAAAAATATTGGTTGTCACAAGTACAAACCCCAATGAAAATTAACCGAAGTATTTAAACCTCGAGTCGTCTCACAAGGAATTGCAATGAAGTGTTTAATTATTGGCTTTGAAGATGCAAGGGGGTTTGATTTGGAAATTGACAAGAAAATATAAATGACAAGAAACTAAAATAACAAGAACTAATAAAAGAAATGGAAAGAACTCTTGGCTAGACATAGGTAATTGAGATCACCATCCTTGTCTACAAATCAAATATTGACAATTATGAAGAACCAAGCTCATCAAGTTTACTTCTATACTTGAAGTATATCGAATGGCTTGATCAACATCAATCCATAAGTCCTAACCTAGCTACCAATTAACATAGTAGTAGGCTAGTGTCAATGGTTATCAAATTGACCATCAAGGATTCTCAAATCACCAAATCAATTAGACTCAATGACTCAAGTTTACCCAATTCCCTTAGCCTAGGCCAAGAGTCAAGAAAACTACTCAAAAACTAGATAAAACATTTCATCGAACACCTAGAGTGCAATAAAAGTAAACATAACAAAATACAAGAATTAACAAAACCCATAACTATCATAAGCAAGAAATCAACAATAGCAATGAAGGTAAACATAAAAGAGACATAGAAACATAAAATTGCATTAGAAGAAATTGAGATCCAACAATTGTTCATCAAAATAAAAGAGAGAAAAATAAGAAATTAACAAGAGAAACAAAGAAGATTAAGACAATAAAACACTAAAACATAAAGAGAATTGAAATCAAAACAAGAATTGAAAGAGAGATTTGGGAGAGATTAACCTAGCTTTACCCTAAGTTCTATCCAAAATCAAGAGAGAGGAGAGAGCCTCTCTCTCTAGAATTCTACCCTAAAACATGATGGAAACTCCACTATGACTACTTGGTTCCTTCCCCTTTCAATCCTTGGGTTCAATAGCATCAGAAATGAGTTGGATTAGGCCCAAAATGCTTCAGAAATCGCTGGGCACGAGTTGCCTTTAGTGAGTCACGTGCAACTTCCCATGCATACACATGATGCATGTGTACACATCTTTAAACGCTAGGAAACTATGACAAATTTTATATCATTTTGAAGCGCCGGATGTTAGCTTTCTAACGCAATTATAACCACCTCATTTGGACCTCTGTAGCTCAAGTTATGATTGATTGAGTAGGAAGAGGTTAGGCTTGACAGCTTTGCAATTCCTTCATTTCTTCATGAGTTCTCCCACTTTGCATGCTTTTTCTTCATTCCTTCAATCCAATCTTTGCCTTCTAAACCTGAAATCACTTAACAAACATATCAAGGCATCGAATGGAATTAAAGTGAATTAAATTTAGCTATTTTAAGGCCTAAAAAGCGTATTTTCACACTTAAGCACAAATTAAGGGAGAATTACAAAAATCATGCTATTTCATTGAATAAATGTGAGAAAAGGTGATAAAATCTCCCAAATTAAGCACAAGATAAACCACAAAATTGGGGTTTATCAAACCTCCCCATACTTAAACCAAGCATGTCCTCATGCTAAGAATAAAGAAGGACAAGAAAAGGGGTATGAACATTTATTCAATGCAAATAAACTATATGCACCTATCTATATGAATGCACTAAATGCAAGATGATTTTACCTACTTGGTTAAAAGTAAATCAATCCCCAAGAACACATATGCACATGTAGGGCTAAGTAGTATGATGATTCATGAATCCTACCAATTTGAATATCAAAATAAAGTACAAGTAGACTTGCAAGAAGAAAAGCTCATGAAAGTCGGGAACAAGAAATTGAGCATCGAACCCTCATCAGAAGTGTATCCGCTCTGGTCGCTCAAGTGTATAGGGTCGATCACTCGATTCTCTTCTAATCATGCTTTCCATGATTTATTTTTCATCTAACAATCAACAATTATTCAATGCATGCATACATTCATCATGAGGACTTGTCTTTAGGTTGTAATGGGGCTAGGGTAAGGGTAAGGATGCATATGGTCAAGTGAGCTTGAAATTTGAATCTTTGATTATCCTAAGCTCTCAGCAAACATGTATAACAACCTATACAATTCTAATACAATACCTAGCTACCCATGATTCCCACTTTTTCACATACTCATGCATTCTCTTTAATTCACATTCCATATGCATTGTTATTGTCACTTTACTTTGGGGCATTTTTGTCCCCTTTTTATTGCATCTTTTTATATATATTTTTGTTTCTTTTATTTTTCTATTTCCTTTTCTACATTTTTTTCATTTTTTTTCTTTTCAATCTAAAATATATACAAGGCCATCAATGCATATGATTTTTACATTTAGTGCATGAATATGTACCCAATTTCCAATATTTTCAATCAAAAATACAAAATGCACTTTTATCTCAACCAATGTCCCAAGTTTCCCATACCCAAATGATACACACCTTCACTAGCCTAAACTAATCAAAGATCCAAATTAAAGGATATTTATTATTTTTCACTTAGGGGTAGTGATGTGCTAAAATTAAGAACAAAAGGGATTAAATATGCTCAAATTTAGCTAACAATGGTTGATGAAAGGTAGGCTATTTGGGTAAGTGAGCTAATTGGAATGATGGCCTCAATCATATAAATGCATGTATACATGGAATAATGGACATATAGAATCAAACAAATCAAAGATTACAATCATAGAAAGAGAACAATGCACACAAGAATGAAAATAAGTGGTTATATGATGTAACCACGCAATTAGGCTCAAAACTCACATGCTTGTGTTCTTAGCTCAGAAACCATGTTCCAAAACAAATTCTTCAAGCAAGTTTAACAAAAAAAAATTTTCAAATTGGTATGGTGCCCTAAAACAAATTTTTTTTTCTTGGAAAAGAAATCATCACCCTAACCGAGTAGTCCTAACATAAAAAGAAGTGGTAAAATATGTACAAATTCTAAGTAACATGCAACCTATCATGCAATGCAACAACTAACTAACAAAGGAAATCAAGAATTGGTGTTGAAAAAGGAAATTGTTACCCACGGAGATCGGTCGAACGACCTCCCCACACTTGAAGATTGCACCGTCCTCGGTGCATACAAAGAAGGGCAAGGTGGACGGGTTGCTACAACTGATAAGCTTCCTCAAAGGATTGTGCGGGTAGACTTGTTTGTTGCCCCATTTAGAAGTCTTTCCAATCCTTTCATTTTTGGTGGCCAACCTAAAAGGAAAGAAAAAGAAAGAAAATTAAACCCATAACAAAGATATCAAACCAAATAGAACATAGGCGGGGGCTAATGCCAAATAAGAGTAAGGTTCTCACTACATGTTAGTTACGCATGTAAGTGAGAGAGCAATATAGGCAAAGGGCATATCAACTAATACTTGATGCAAGAGTAAAGTCAAAGCATAGGTACATGATATGAAGAGCATGTTGCATCAAGTTCAAGCAAGAATTGACACGAATAAGATTAGTGATAAGCATGAGAGCATTTGGTCCCATCCTAACTCAATGATAATAAAGTACAAAAAAAATAAAGAATAATGAATTAGGAAGGACTAAAGCACTAATCTTGTGTGTGGAGAAAATATAACCATTAATGCTAAACAAGTCACGAAGCACCAAAACAATGCAAGAAATTCTCAAAAATTGAGTAAGAGAATTTAACACCATTATTAGAATAAGAGACTTAGAAAAGAAAGTAAGAACAAGCTATAAGAACGAAATTAAAATGTAATGAATGCTAGTATGCAAATGCAACATATAGAAGAAAATGAAAATAGGAAAAATAAAAAGCAAAATTTTGAAAAGAAAAGAAGAAAGGAAGAAAGAAGAAGAAAGAAGAAAGAAGGAGAAAGAGAGAAGAAGAAACGAGAAGGAAAAAAGAGAAGAAGGGAAAAAGGGAACAAGGCGGAATAGGGGAAAACAGGGCGCGGAAGGCGACGCATAAGCGTCACTCACGCGTGTGCGTGGATGGCAGGATGGACCAATGACGCGTAAGCGTCCTGTACACTTGAGCGTGGATGGTGAGAGTGTGAATTGACGCGTACGTGTGATGTACGCGTACGTGTGGGTGCAGCTGTGCGTTTCGCGCAGTGTACGCGTGGTGTTCGCGCAACTCTCGGGTTCCATGTATTAAGCCATGTTGACGCATCGACGCGTAAGTGTCGAGCACGCTACGCATGCTTGGCCCCCTTCTCTTTTTTTTTTTTAAAAAAAACCTAAAACAGAATTTAACACTCTCCTAACCTATAAACATTCTAAATCAACCAAAATTCAAATTTAACAACAAATTTTTGGTTTTTTGAAAAATTTTCTAATACAAAGCAAATAAAACTTACAATCCAAGTAAAACACTACTCAACAACAACTACTCTACAACTTAAGGCATACATCTAATCAAACAAACTAATAACCAAAACACTAAAACAAGAATATGCAAAGAAGAAAACTACCTAACAATGGCAACTCAATGCATTCTTTGATTATATATACAAGAAAATGGAAAGAGGTTACCATGGTGGGGTGTCTCCCACCTAGCACTTTTAGTTTAAGTCCTTAAGTTGGACATTTGGGAGGCTCCTTGTCATAGTGGCTTATGCTTGTATTCATCCTTGAACCTCCAAGAATGCTTGCTCTTCAATTGGTTATCAGAATTTCCAACCATCTTCACCAAGCTTGGGTGAAGTTCTTCCTAAGATATGAGCTCCCAAAATTGATCTTCATGTTGTGATCCGGGATCCCATATCTTATTCTCACACCCATCTTCCAATTGATCATCATGATTCCACTTGGGTGGTAGATGCATAGAATTCTCATTAGGACACCAAATTCTCCTCCTAGACCCATACAATTTAGCACTCTTCCAACAATGGGACCTATGCCTTGAGGGTTCAACCTTTATGAGCCTAACATCATTATTCCAACCATTACACAATTCTCTCTTACTCTTAACTCCACAAAGAGCTCTAAGTTATCCATCATTTTCAATCAAACCATATTCAAGTGAGAAAGTAAAGCTTAGGGATAAGAATGTTACCCACTTAAATGTTGTGTAGGATGGTGACTTAGGAAGGGGTGGTCCCAATGATCTTGCAAGCTCCACTCCCTTGTACTCTTCCTTGACTATCTCCAACTCTTTGCAAGCTTCTTCAACTTCAATTTCTTGTTCACCAACTTCTTCTATACACCTTTCATTGCTCAAACCATGTGTTGGAGGTCATGCACGGTCCTCCTTGTCATCAATTTCATAACACAATGAGAGGGGTTCTTCAATTCTGAGAGGCACATTGGTTGGGGTAGAATCATCTTCATGATGGCGCTTGCTTCTTGCTCAACCTCTTCCTTTTGGTAGCCTCCTTCCAATTCAATCTTATCTTCATTGCTTACTAAGGGTATGGGAGGTGAGGTATCTTCTTCTTTACTTTCTATGTCAAGCCCAATGGGGGAGGATTCAATTGTGGATAGGAACTCATCAATGATTGAATCCATCTCTTAATTAACCTCTTCAAAGTCTTCAATCATGATATGCTTTGGAGGTTGTACACCCTCCTCAACATCAACATCAAGCATCTTGGAAGAGGACTCTCTAATTCTACATTCCCATAGACTTTCAACATCTCCTAGATCTTCAACCACTCCTTCCATTTCAATCATCTCTATCTCCCCTTCTTGTTGCACTCCATGCTTCAACTCCTCTTCTCCACCTTAAAGCACTAAAGTCACTCCCTCACTATGCTCATTGATTGCTTCTCTACATTCAACAATGGAAGTGCCTTGATCACATAGACTTAGGCGGGAGGCGACCATGTTGTGAACAGCTTCCGCCACGATAACCATCTTGGCATCTATCTCCTTAAATGCTTTTTCTGTCTCCTCTTGTTGCTTTAGGATACGAGATCTAAAATCTCCTTGTTCTAGCGTGAGGGCATAGAGAGACTCATCCATTGGAGGTGGTGTAAGAGATGGTTTGTTCTTTGGGGGAAAGGGTTCATAATTGGAAGATAGTTCATCTTGGTAAAGGTATGGAGATGGTGTAAATGGAGGTGGTTCTTGGGAGTAGTTGTGTTGGAATTGCGGTGGCTCCATGTATGGTTCATATGGCTCAAAAGGTGGTTGGTATGATGGATAAGGATTAGGATCATATGGAGGTGATTGGGGGTAAGGGACTTGTGAGTAAGGTGGTTCAAAACCATGTTGAGGGGGTGGTTCATAGGCATATGGTGGTGGTTGTTGACAATCACAATAAGGGTCACCACATCCATTAGATTGATATGCATTAGGATTGAAATTATACCTATAGGAATCCGGAGAGTAGTCATGTTGGGGTGGCGCTTGAATGGCTTGGATAGAATAAAATACCTTTTGTTCCTTGCGCATCTCCGTGAGGAGAGTAGTCATGTCCCCAAGTACTCTTGCCAAACTCGATTCGGAAGGAGGTTGTCGCCAAGAAGGTTGTCCATAATCTTGGGGCTCCTCCCTCCTTTGATCTCCAAATCTTTGATGCATGTTATCATTGTAAATTTCATCTCCTACAACATAGTTTGAACCATACTCATAGCCAAAGTGATGAGAATTCATGGTGACAAGAGAAAATAAAAATAAAAACTAATAAGAACTAATAAAACCAAACTCCTAAATCAAACAAAAACAAAACAAAGAAGCATATTCACATATATACAATAGCCAATAACATAGCACTATTACAATTCCCCGGCAACGGCGCCATTTTGATGTTCGGTTTCTTGTACGGTTTAGAATTTCACAAATGAAATCTCGTTGCAAGTATAGTTCTAAAACAACAAAGAATCCTCACATGCAAAAATATTGGTTGTCACAAGTACAAACCCCAATGAAAATTAACCGAAGTACTTAAACCTCGGGTCGTCTCACAAGGAATTTCAATGAAGTGTTTAATTATTGGCTTTGAAGATGCAAGGGGTTTGATTTGGAAATTGACAAGAAAATATAAATGACAAGAAAGTAGAATAACAAGAACTAATAAAAGAAATGGAAAGAACTCTTGGCTAGACATAGGTAATTGAGATCACCATCCTTGTCTACAAACCAAATATTGACAATTATGAAGAACCAAGCTCATCAAGTTTACTTCTATACTTGAAGTATATCAAATGGCTTGATCAACATCAATCCATAAGTCCTAACCTAGCTACCAATTAACATAGTAGTAGGCTAGTGTCAATGGTTATCAAATTGACCACTAATGGTTCTCAAATCACCAAATCAATTAGACCCAATGACTCAAGTTTACCGAATTCCTTTAGCCTAGGCCAAGAGTAAAGAAAACTACTCAAAAACTAGAGAAAATATTTCATCAAATACCTAGAGTGCAATAAAAGTAAACATCACAAAATACAAGAATTAACAAAACCCATAACTATCATAAGCAAGAAATCAACAATACACTACAAGAAAATGGAACATTTGTAACAAAAAATTTGTATCAAATTTAAAATTGTTATAAAAAAATAGTATCTTGTAATAATAATTAGTGATTATTACAAAAGGATAATGTTTTATAACAACATTACAAGTTGTTACAAAACATGATAATATTTTGTAACAACCTGTTTTATTTTTTATAAATTATGTTAGTTTTTGTAACGAGATGGTGTTTTGTTACAAAATATTGTAATATTTTGTAACAAAATATTTTTTTGTTTAAAAAACTCCAATTGTTTTGTAATAAAACAACTTTCTGTTTCAAAAACTCCAGTTGTGTTGTAACAAAACATTAATTTGTCACAAAATTCAATATTGTTTGTAACAAGTTAATTATTTGTCCCAAAATATAAGTATATTTTATAACAATTTTTTTTAAATGTTAAACACTTTAAGAGTAAAAAACATTGTGTATATATTTTTTCAAAATAATTTTATTTTATTTCAAAAATTAAAATTTTTTATATAGTGTATAAGACTTAAAAATTTTAGAAGATCTTATTAAGAGCTAATTTAGATTTATTTATCATTAAGTATTTTAATCTCTAAAATTATTCTATTAAAGATAATTAAAACAAATTCTGATTAATTGAGTTTAAAATAATTTAAGATTTTATCTGATTTTATAATTATTAAATTATTTTTTATATTTAAATTATAAAATTTAGCAAATGTAAAATAATAAGAACTTTATATGATTTGGTTTAAATAATTTTGATTTTAGAATTTAATACTTTAATTCTTATAAACAAAGAAAATTAATTATATTATCTCTAATACTTTAATTAGAATATTTTATTAAAATTAATTTGTAAATTTATGATTAAATAATATTTTCTTTAAAAATAAAGAAAATTAATTGTATTACCATGTATTTTCAATTAGAGTAATTTATTGAAAATCAAAAAATATTTATATATCACAAATAATATTTTAAAATTTAGAGATTAAGTTAGTTTTTCAAATATTAATACTTTATGCTCTAATTTTATTAAAAATATTTTACTCAAATTAAACCCAAAATCCCTAATTCTATACACAAACCCTAATCCTTTTACCCCACCGTCTTACTACCATTCACCACGGCCATCCCTTCCCAAAAACTCAATACTCAACTGCTTCTGAAAACAAACAAAAAGAAAAAAGAAATAAAGAAAGAAAGAAACAGAGGGAGCGAAGAGGAGAAAGGGGGAAAAGAAAGGGAGAAAATGAGAGGAAGAGAGGGGGAGCTGCGCCGGCGGCACTGAACCCACCGTCGCCATTGACGCCGCCGAGGGAAGGAGGATTGCGACCATCACAAGGAGCCCTGTCGACGTCATCCTTGCGAGCTATCACCACCTCACCGTCCCTAAGTTGCAGCGCCGTGGAGCCAGCCTCGCCGCCATCGCCGTTCGCGCCCCATCGCCACCGCTGGAGGGAGGCCGCCGTCGCATCCAGCAACATCGTTACCACAGAGCCGCTGATCCACCGCCGGGAGACAGATCCACCAAGAGAGAAAGAGAGGGAGGTCACGCTGCCTTCTCACACATCAGATCCGCCGTTCGCCGTCGCCGCCTCTGTTCCGTCGTCATCTCTTCTCGCAAGCAGGTCCTTTTCCCTTTCTCTTCCTCTTTGCCTCCAATTAATTATATTCATTACTCAATTTACTTGTTTCTATAGCAAAATGTTGGCGAGGCTGTAGAGAAACTTAGGGCTAAAGGAATTGAAGTTTTAGCCCTTGTTTGCCATGTTTCCAACGATCAACAGAGAAAGGATTTGATTCAAAAAACTGCACAGTGTGCAAGTGTGCTGGTTTATACATGTTGTACTAACTTGATTTCGTGGGATATTTTTTAATGCAGCTGCTCAAGACTCAGAAAAAGGCAAGGGCTGGAAGCAATTTGAGTTTGACAAGGATGCGCCTCTTGAAGATAAGGAAATTGAAGGTTGGACTTGTTTGCCAATTTCATTATTCTAAAAAAATTTGCCCAGACTTCTTCTTGTAAATACAATCTGTTTTAAAATGGACAGTTTTTTTAGTCTTCCTATGTTTTCCTGATAATGCAACACAGGGTCCTGAATCCTGATAATGTAAACTTCATTTTTAATTGATCCAATGTTGAGTACTGTTGTTGTGTGCTTGTTAATACCACCAATACTTACTGATTTTAATTGTTCACTGCTTAGTCATGGTGATTCTTTTAATTATTAAATGCCAATGATATTTTTTCTTATAAATGATAATGAGTAATGGTTTGGGGTTTGGCTTGAAGATTGAAACTTAATTGAACTGATTGTATTTGCCCACCTATCTGCAGTGGCTAAAAATGATGCTTCCTTGGTCAAGCAAATTGGCCAGAGTTTTTGGTATTCTAAAATAGAGGTATATTCCTCTTCTTATATTCAAAGTTCAAAGTCCATGAATTTATTTTATTCTTGTTGAACTGGGACTGTCTCCTTTTTTTTCCGCCCGTTGCTTGATGACAAGTCATCCTAGCCCATTTTAGCTAGTCTTTTTCTTTAGTTTTCATTAGAATTATGCACTTTCTTGAGCTACAAGCAAGCTAATTGAGTAGATTTTCATGTTTCTCTTGATTGAACCAACCATATGTGAATTCATGCCATTTCATGAGGTTTTGAACTATATTTGTTGCATATTGTGGAAGATTGAATATCTCATGATTTTGAGCAAAGCTTTGATTAGTTTGGTTGATCAATGATAGGTGAAGAAGGCTTGGAGAAAGGTTGAAGCAAAGAGGAATGGCTAGGAGTGAAGAAAGGACAATGGAATAAGTGAAAATTGAACCGGGTTGCATGAAGTTAGCCCCAACGTTAGCCCCCTAACTTGGAGGCTAACGTTGGGCATGTAAATCACTCCCTGGAAGTGGCCAACGTTAGCTCCAACGTTAGCCCCCTAACTTGGAGGCTAACGTTGGAACTTGAGAGTTTCTCCCCTGGGCACCAACGTTTGCGCCAACGTTAGCCCCCTAACTTGGAGGCTAACGTTGGCACTTAAAATACAAAGAGGGAAGGCCAACGTTTGCGCCAACGTTAGCCCCCTAACTTGGAGGCTAACGTTGGCACTTGAATCACAAAGGAGGAAGGCCAACGTTTGCGCCAACGTTAGCCCCCTAACTTGGAGGCTAACGTTGGCGCCACTAGCAATAAGCATTGCCAACGTTAGGGTCAAAGTTAGACCCCTAACGTTGACACCAACGTCCAAACCAGGAAATCAAGCTTGCTGCTATTAAAAGTTAGGGGCAAAGTTAGACCCCTAACTTTGACCCTAACGTTGAAGATCATCTTTGGCCAACTTCAAAAACCGGTTCAATTGGTTCACTTCGGTTCTCCTTCAATCTTCAAGAGCAATCAACCAAGGCCTCTTTCAACCCAATTCCACCAAGAACAAAGGCCCAACTCAAGGCTTGAAGATCATTTTTGGAAAGTGTATAAATAGGATAGAATTCAAGTTATTAAAAGAGCTTTTGCTTGGAGAATTTTCAGAGGAGAGCTTTCCTTTTAGAATTTTCAATATAGTTTTCGGAGAGCTTTTGAACTTGAGTGAACTTTAATTTCTTGTTTTCATTGCTTTCAATTTCATTTTATATTTTGTCTTGGATCTTGGATTGGAGAATTGAAGAAATTCTGTTTCAATCTCAATCTTGGATCTCTCTGCTTTATTTACTGAATTTCATTTCCGGTTTATTGTTCTTCATCTCTTTTCTTTGCAATTTACAATTTCCTTGCTATTGTTCTTGTTGGATCTAGGAAGGCATTGAGATCTAGACTTGGTTTTCTAGTCTCTGGGTCCTGAGATCTAAATTCTCATTTCAATTCTCTGTTTGTTCATTTACTTTGCTGTTATAAGATCCGGTTCAATCCCAATTCCCTTTTCCTCTTCTGTTTGATGCAATTTAGTTTTTCCTTGTTTAAATTCTGCAAATCCTCATCCCAATCCCCTTTACTTTTCAAGCAATTTACATTTCTTGCACTTTAAGATTCTGCAATTTACATTTCTTGCACTTTAAGTTTCTGCTATTTAATTTCTTGTTCTTTAAGTTTCAGCAATTTACTTTCCCGCTCTCTTTGATTTCATGCAATTTACATTCTGCAAATCACAAATCACCCAACCAACACTTGATTCGCTTGACTAAATCAACCACTAAGCTAAAATTGCTCAATCCTTCAATCCCTGTGGGATCGACCTCACTCCCGTGAGTTTTTATTACTTGATACGACCCGGTACACTTGCCGGCTAGTTTTGGGTGTTTTGGGAGAGATTCGTTTCTCATCAAAATATCTCATCAAGTTTTTGGCGCCGTTGCCGGGGATTGACTAGATTGACAATGATTAAGCGAGGTGGTAATCTAGATCAAGCACTTTTTCTTTATTTTTCATTAACTTTTGATTAACCCACTAACTGTTTGAATTTTTGCTTAAACTAAACTTCATTCTAGCAGTAGATTGAAGTGATCTTGCTGGGGTTTCTTTTGTATTGTTTGTATGTCAGGTACAGGGAGATCCGCTCCTGTGTTATCTGAAGCTGATCAGAGAACTCTTAGAAGGATAAGAAGAGCCGAAAGAGGGAAAAATATTGTTGGAGAAGAAGAATCTGAGGAAGAATACCACGAGATGGAAGGAGATACATCTAATCCAGGAGAAGGAGTTAATAATCCACCACAACAGAGGAGAGTATTGGCTTCCTATACTTTTGCAAATGCTAGACATTGTGGAAGCAGCATTCTCACCCCTAATGTCAATGCAAATAACTTTGAACTGAAGCCACAACTCATCACATTGGTCCAGAACAACTGCTCATTTGGAGGAGGACCATTGGAGGATCCAAATCAACATCTATCTACCTTCTTGAGGATCTGTGACACTGTCAAATCCAATGGTGTGAATCCTGAAACCTACAAGCTTCTGCTATTCCCGTTCTCATTAAGGGATAAGGCTGCACAATGGCTTGAAACTTTTCCCCAAGCAAGTATCACTAGTTGGGATGACTTGGTGACTAAATTTCTAGCCAAATTCTATCCACCCCAGAGAGTCATCAGGCTGAAAACTGAGGTGCAGACATTCACACAATTAGATGCTGAATCCTTGTATGAAGCATGGGAGAGGTACAAAGCCTTAATCAGAAAGTGTCCTCCAGAGATGTTCAATGAATGGGACGTGCTGCAAAATTTCTATGAAGGCCTGACATTGAAATCTCAGGAGGCATTAGATCATTCTGCTGGAGGTTCACTACAACTAATGAAAACTGCTGAGGAAGCTCAGAATCTTGTGGATATGGTGGCCAACAATCAATATTTCTTTGCTCATCAAAGAAGCCGCCAACCATCACAAAGAAGAGGAGTAATGGAACTAGAAGGAGTGGATTCAATCCTAGCCCAAAACAAGATGATGCAGCAGCAAATTCAACAACAATTTGAGCAAATGGCCAAGAGGATTGATAGTCTCCAAGTTGCAGCAGTCAACACTAGCCAACCATCAACCACATGGGGACAGAGTGAAGAAACTCAAGAAGAACAACAACAAGAGCAAGTTCAGTATATGCACAACCAAGGACCAAATGAAGTGTATGGTGACACATACAATCCATCCTGGAAGAACCACCCAAACCTCAGATGGGGAGATAACCATACCCAAAACCAACAACCATGGCAGAGGAACTCAAATCAACACAATCCAAGAAACAACCAAAATCACAACCAGCAGCAAACTAACCAAAACCCCTACAGAAAACCTCAAAACAACTACCCCAACCCCAACCACTACCAATCTAATAACCAACCCACCAACCAAAATGCCTACCATCCACCATCCACATCTAACAACCCACTACAAGCATCACCTGAATCTCAAAGACTCACCAACTTGGAAACCTTGATAGACAAAATGTGGAAACACCAAGAAATGACAACTAAGAACCATGAAGCCTCCATGAAGAGCCTAGAAAGGCAAATTGGGCAAATCTCCAAACAGATTTCTGTTGAGAGACCTTCCAACTCACTGCCCAGTGATACAATTCCAAATCCCAAGGAAGAATGCAAGGCAATACAATTAAGGAGTGGAAGAGCATTGACAAGCAACAATGACACTACAAGGAAGCAAGCAGAAAACATCAAAGAACCAACAGAGGATGAGAATCAAACAAAGGCAGATGAGGATAAGGAGCAAGATGTGATGCCAAACAAAGACACTGAGAAACTCAAAGAGAAGAACAACCAGCCACATAGCTCAAGGGAAGTAACTCAGGGGCAGCAACAAAGAGGAAAAAGTGTCACACCTCCACTGCCTTACCCTCAGAGGTTCAACAAAGAGATTAATGACAAGCATTTTCACAAATTCCTTGAGATTTTTAAGAAGTTGGAAATCAACATTCCCTTGGCCGAAGCACTTGAGCAAATGCCTCTGTATTCCAAGTTTCTGAAGGATCTTATCAACAAGAAAAGAAGTTGGCTTGAAAGGGAAACCATATTACTCACAGAGGAATGCAGTGCTGTGATCCAACGGGGTATTCCACCAAAACTTAAGGATCCGGGAAGCTTTGTAGTCTCATGCACTATTGGCAAGATAATTCTCAACAAGGCCCTCTGTGACCTTGGTGCCAGCATCAACTTAATGCCTCTCTCAATGATGAGAAAACTTGCCATAGAAGAACTTAAACCCACCAGGATGTCGCTAGTCATGGCTGACAGATCAATCAAGACACCTAATGGAATTGGGGAGAATCTGTTAGTAAAGATTGGGGAGTTTATCTTCCCAGCAGATTTTGTAATTTTGGATACTGAAGAAGAAGGAAACGACTCAATCATTCTGGGAAGGCCATTTCTACACACAGCAAGGGCCATCATTGATGTTGAAAAAGGAGAAATGACCTTCAGGGTCCATAATGAACAAATGATTATAAATGTGTTCAAATCAATGCAAAACGCTCCTGAGCAAGAAGATTATGTGAGAGTGGATATGATAGATAGTTTGGTGGAAGAAACTTTGGAAGAAAATTTTCAAGAGCAAGAAGGAAATCAAGAAACAACAGAGGAACAAGTGGCTGAGACCTCTACTGAGCAATATGAAAGGCAAGATAAGAAAGAAGATGTACGAAGACAAGAATTGAAACCTTTACCCACCCATCTCAAATATGCATTCCTTGGCACATCGGAGAGCTTCCCAGTAATCATTAATTCATCCCTGTCAAAGAAGGAAGAAGGAGAACTTCTTGATGTACTCAAAGCTCACAAAGATGCTTTAGGATGGACCATTGATGATCTGAAGGGAATCAGCCCTGCAGTATGTATGCATAAGATCCTCTTGGAAGATAATTCCAAACCAGTGGTTCAACCACAAAGAAGGCTAAATCCTACAATGAAGGAAGTTGTCCAGAAGGAAGTAATGAAGTTGTGGAATGCAGGGATAATATTCCCAATATCTGACAGCCCATGGGTAAGCCCGGTTCAAGTTGTACCAAAGAAGGGAGGGATGACAGTCATCACTAATGAGAAGAATGAGTTGATCCCTACTAGAACAGTGACTGGGTGGAGAATGTGCATAGACTATAGAAGATTGAATGATGCCACCAGGAAGGATCATTTCCCTCTCCCATTCATTGATCAGATGCTGGAAAGGTTAGCCGGCCATGCCTATTACTGTTTCTTGGACGGATATTCTGGGTATAATCAAATCGTGGTAGACCCCAAGGACCAAGAGAAAACTGCCTTCACATGTCCATTTGGAGTTTTTGCGTATAGGCGGATGCCTTTTGGGCTCTGCAACGCCCCTGCCACATTTCAAAGGTGTATGCTCTCCATTTTTTCTGATATGGTCGAAAAATTTTTAGAAGTCTTCATGGATGACTTCTCTGTTTTTGGTGATAATTTCAATGCTTGCCTAAACCATTTAACTCTTGTCTTGAAACGGTGCCAAGAAACTAATTTGGTTTTAAACTGGGAGAAATGCCATTTTATGGTACCCGAAGGAATTGTTCTTGGCCATAAAGTCTCAAGAAAAGGGATAGAGGTTGATAAGGCAAAGGTTGAGATCATAGAAAAACTCCCTCCACCAATTAATGTGAAATCTGTTAGAAGTTTCTTGGGGCATGCCGGATTTTACAGAAGGTTTATCAAGGACTTTTCAAAAATAGCCAAACCTTTAAGTAATCTGTTAATGCTTGATAACCCTTTTGTTTTTGATGAAAACTGTCAGCATGCATTTGAAACTTTAAAAAATAAACTCACAACAGCACCAATAATCACACCCCCAGATTGGGGATTACCTTTTGAACTCATGTGTGATGCAAGTGACATTGCAATTGGTGCTGTACTTGGGCAAAAGAAGGGGAATTTGCATCATGTCATATATTACGCAAGTAAAGTGTTGAATGAGGCCCAAAGAAATTACACTACAACAGAAAAAGAGTTGCTAGCTGTAGTCTATGCATTTGATAAGTTTAGATCATATCTGATAGGATCGAAGGTTGTAGTTTACACTGATCATGCTGCACTTAAGTATTTGATGTCAAAACAGGATGCTAAACCAAGACTCATCAGGTGGATACTGCTCCTACAAGAATTTGACATTGAAATAAGAGATAGGAAGGGCACTGAAAATCAGGTCGCTGATCATCTGTCAAGACTACCACATGAAACAAATCAAAAAGCATCCCAGCCAATAAATGAAAGCTTCCCAGATGAGCACCTTCTGCAGATCCAGCAAGCACCTTGGTTTGCTGACATAGCAAATTACAAAGTGGGAAGGAAGATACCGCAAGAATTCTCTAAGCAACAAGTGAAGAAGTTGATTAAAGAAGCAAGGAAATTTTCATGGGATGAACCCTTCTTATTCAAGAGATGCTCTGATGGAGTGATCAGGAGGTGTATTCCTGAAAGTGAAGTGAGGGACATCTTGTGGCATTGTCATGGTTCAGCTTATGGTGGACACTTTGGCCCAGAAAAAACAGCCGCAAAAATACTACAGAGTGGCTTCTATTGGCCAACTATTTTCAAGGATGCCAGAGAATATGTACACCAATGTAATGAATGCCAGAAAGCAGGAGGATTAACAAGAAGGAATGAGATGCCTCAAAATTTTATCTTGGAATTAGAATTGTTCGATCTGTGGGGAATTGATTTCATGGGGCCTTTTCCTCCTTCCTATTCTTTTAGATACATCCTGGTAGCAGTGGAATATGTCTCAAAATGGGTAGAAGCTATAGCCACAACCACCTGTGATGCACAGATCGTCCTCCAATTCCTCAAAAAGCACATCTTCACTAGGTTTGGAGTGCCCAAAAGTCTTATTAGTGATGGTGGTAGTCACTTTTGCAACAAACAAATGGAGAAACTCCTTCACAAATATGGAGTAATTCACAAAGTAGCCACACCCTACCACCCTCAGACTAACGGCCAAGCTGAACTTGCAAATAGAGAATTAAAGAAGATCCTAGAGAAAACAGTGGGAATCACAAGAAAGGATTGGGCTAGAAAGCTAGAGGATGCACTGTGGGCATATAGGACAGCTTTTAAAACTCCTATTGGCAAGTCACCCTTTCAGCTATTGTATGGCAAATCCTGCCACCTCCCTGTAGAGCTTGAACACAGAGCTTTTTGGGCCACTAAACTCCTCAACCTTGATCCCCAAGCTGCAGGAGAAAAAAGGTTGTTACAACTAAATGAACTGGATGAATTCAGACTGGAAGCTTATGAAAATGCGAAGATATACAAGGAGAAAGCTAAGAAGTGGCATGACAAGAAGATCACAAAGAAGGAATTCAAGCCTGGACAACAAGTACTCCTGTATAATTCAAGGCTTAAAATCTTCCCTGGCAAACTGAAGTCTAAGTGGACTGGCCCATACTTGGTGACAAAGATTTTTCCCTATGGGAATATTGAACTGCTAGATGAGGCAACAAAGAATCAATTCACTGTGAATGGTCACAGAGCAAAGTTGTACTTGGGAGGACAATGGGTTAAGGAAAAAGAGGTTCAACACCTACAGCCCTCTTAAAAAGAATTGAAAGATGTCAAGCTAGTGACAATAAAAGAGCGCTTGTTGGGAGGCAACCCAACCGGAGGTACTTTTCTTTTCATAGTTAGTTCAATAAAAAGGTTAAATGAGTGGTATGTATTGCAAGGAGCTAAGTTTGGTGTTTCACACCAAAACATATTAAGGGAGAATGAAGGATTCTAAGTTTGGTGTTCCACCAAAATCTTACTTAAAAGCACATTCTCACTTTCTATATAAAGAGTTACCAGCTCCAAGCAATCTGACAAATCATTTAAGCATTGTCTGTTTCTAGTTTTCAGTTTTATTACCTCTAGCAAAGATTTAAGCTTTCACATATGGTTATGGATAAGAAACATGGCAAGAGACTAAGTTTGGTGTTCACACACCAAAGTAAGTTCAAACGCCTACAAGAAAGTCTTGCACACTAACAAATCACATAAGGGCTTGAGAAACAAGCAACTTCCATTAACACTGCAGAAAATCAATCACTCTTCTGGGAGGACTACTCACCATTAACTAAGATGAAAGAAGAAGGAGCCACCAAGAGGTTGTATTGTCATTTAACTCCATCAGTATTGAATTGCTCTAATTTGGAAGTATGAATATACCCATTTTAACAGAAACTGTTAGTGTAGTATGCATCAATTATGTTTTTGTAGGCTGGTTTTTATGTTGGCTTGTGTGTTCATTTTCACTTAACAAAAAGTATGTGTTGTCCCCTGCATCTTTAAATTCAATAAAAGAACAGTTTGAATGTGAAGTGAAATGGTCTCTGTTAGTTAGAAGTGGAATAAAAGTAAGTGGTGGTGTATGTGTGATTGTATAATAGCTCACTTTTAGTGAATAAAAAGCTAAGATATCTCCTTCTAAGTAGAGAGTGGCCTATTGTCTATGAATCTCAATTGAATAGAATTCCTTGGTTAGAAAGAAAAACAAAAAGAAAGAAAGAACAAAGAAAGCCAAAAAGTGGCAAAACAAAAGAAAAACAAAAAGAAACAAAGCTGGACACCAATAGCTTGAACTCTGAAATATATGCCTGTGATGTTTTTGTACTAGGATCTGCTTGGATTAGTAAGCTCTTAGGAGTGCCTCAACACTTGGTGACTTGGGTTAACTAACCCGGGATCATCAGCTGAAAATCCACTATCAAGAGCAACCTAACTACAAAGCATTTAGTAGCCCAAAGAGGTGCTGGGCATCAATGTTTTAAGAAGGAATGTGAGCCAAGTGTCTATGGTGAATAATGTGTCAAGTATAAAGAAAAGAAAATGAACTTGCTACACATGACACTCAAATAAAGCTTTTGAATAAAGTAATAGCCAAGGATAAAGGAATAATGAGAGGTCATAGCAGTATGTCACTTGAAACTTGAAGGAGACTTTCTAGGCCTAGGAGTCAATAAGAAGTGAGCATTTGCATATCCACATAAAACCCCATGAACTATCAATAACACTTTGCTAGCATGAACTTCCTCTTCCATTTCATTCTTTCTTCTTAATAATTCATTTCTTGCTTGGGGACAAGCAAGCTTTAAGTTTGGTGTTGTGATGACAAGTCATCCTAGCCCATTTTAGCTAGTCTTTTTCTTTAGTTTTCATTAGAATTATGCACTTTCTTGAGCTACAAGCAAGCTAATTGAGTAGATTTTCATGTTTCTCTTGATTGAACCAACCATATGTGAATTCATGCCATTTCATGAGGTTTTGAACTATATTTGTTGCATATTGTGGAAGATTGAATATCTCATGATTTTGAGCAAAGCTTTGATTAGTTTGGTTGATCAATGATAGGTGAAGAAGGCTTGGAGAAAGGTTGAAGCAAAGAGGAATGGCTAGGAGTGAAGAAAGGACAATGGAATAAGTGAAAATTGAACCGGGTTGCATGAAGTTAGCCCCAACGTTAGCCCCCTAACTTGGAGGCTAACGTTGGGCATGTAAATCACTCCCTGGAAGTGGCCAACGTTAGCTCCAACGTTAGCCCCCTAACTTGGAGGCTAACGTTGGAACTTGAGAGTTTCTCCCCTGGGCACCAACGTTTGCGCCAACGTTAGCCCCCTAACTTGGAGGCTAACGTTGGCACTTAAAATACAAAGAGGGAAGGCCAACGTTTGCGCCAACGTTAGCCCCCTAACTTGGAGGCTAACGTTGGCACTTGAATCACAAAGGAGGAAGGCCAACGTTTGCGCCAACGTTAGCCCCCTAACTTGGAGGCTAACGTTGGCGCCACTAGCAATAAGCATTGCCAACGTTAGGGTCAAAGTTAGACCCCTAACGTTGGCACCAACGTCCAAACCAGGAAATCAAGCTTGCTGCTATGAAAAGTTAGGGGCAAAGTTAGACCCCTAACTTTGACCCTAACGTTGAAGATCATCTTTGGCCAACTTCAAAAACCGGTTCAATTGGTTCACTTCGGTTCTCCTTCAATCTTCAAGAGCAATCAACCAAGGCCTTTTTCAACCCAATTCCACCAAGAACAAAGGCCCAACTCAAGGCTTGAAGATCATTTTTGGAAAGTGTATAAATAGGATAGAATTCAAGTTATTAAAAGAGCTTTTGCTTGGAGAATTTTCAGAGGAGAGCTTTCCTTTTAGAATTTTCAATATAGTTTTCGGAGAGCTTTTGAACTTGAGTGAACTTTAATTTCTTGTTTTCATTGCTTTCAATTTCATTTTATATTTTGTCTTGGATCTTGGATTGGAGAATTGAAGAAATTCTGTTTCAATCTCAATCTTGGATCTCTCTGCTTTATTTACTGAATTTCATTTCCGGTTTATTGTTCTTCATCTCTTTTCTTTGCAATTTACAATTTCCTTGCTATTGTTCTTGTTGGATCTAGGAAGGCATTGAGATCTAGACTTGGTTTTCTAGTCTCTGGGTCCTGAGATCTAAATTCTCATTTCAATTCTCTGTTTGTTCATTTACTTTGCTGTTATAAGATCCGGTTCAATCCCAATTCCCTTTTCCTCTTCTGTTTGATGCAATTTAGTTTTTCCTTGTTTAAATTCTGCAAATCCTCATCCCAATCCCCTTTACTTTTCAAGCAATTTACATTTCTTGCACTTTAAGATTCTGCAATTTACATTTCTTGCACTTTAAGTTTCTGCTATTTAATTTCTTGTTCTTTAAGTTTCAGCAATTTACTTTCCCGCTCTCTTTGATTTCATGCAATTTACATTCTGCAAATCACAAATCACCCAACCAACACTTGATTCGCTTGACTAAATCAACCACTAAGCTAAAATTGCTCAATCCTTCAATCCCTGTGGGATCGACCTCACTCCCGTGAGTTTTTATTACTTGATACGACCCGGTACACTTGCCGGCTAGTTTTGGGTGTTTTGGGAGAGATTCGTTTCTCATCAAAATATCTCATCATTGCTCAGCCATCACCAATGCCCACTACCGTCGGGAGCAAATACTAGTGTTTTGTCTATATCCTTCTCAATAGTGCCTGTTTTTGGGGTAAATAATTTGATTATGGTGTTAAGATCTGAACTTCTGATTCTAAAGTTAATTGTTTATGGTTTCAGTCCTTGAATTCATTTAATGTTATCATAGTTTCAATTGGTGTAATATGTTGTTGGAAATGACATAAATACCTTTCGAATAGTTACTTGTGTTTATAGTGATTGCATTGTGTGTGCATTTGTTGTTGAATAATTTCTCACATTAAGTTGTTATTGCTGCTCTATACTTGCTGTTGGTTGCTGCTGATTTTTCCCCCTCATTGCTTGCTTGTTGAATGATTGTTAAATTCAATGAGAAAGGAAATGCTGCTGAGTTATTGTTGTTTGTGTTGGAATAGATGATGGTTGCTGAACTGAGATTGTTTTTATTGATAAATCTGTTGGAATAGTTTGGCTTGATTGATTTTCTGTTGAATTAATGGATAAATTGTCGTGCCCCTGCTGCTTGCAAGTGTAATGGTTATTGACTTCAATGAATAGAATGCTGCCTGAATCCATTACCTTTGTTCATTTTACTATTTTGGGTGCTGTATGATGGGCCATTGATTGCTGTTCTACTGAGTGCTGCTCTGCTTCTTGCTGGTTAGATTGGTTTTAATTGTTTCCTCATGTTTTCTTACTGGAATTGGCTTATTTACTTCCTTCATATGAATTCATTATGATTTTTTGTGTTTTTAACTGTCAAAGAATTCATATGGAATTTGAATTGATTGATTGAAATTGTGAAATAGACAAATTTACTGCTAAAATGCTGTCGGAATTTATCTTAATCTGTTTTCAATATTCATCCTTGATTCAATTAATTGATTGAGTTGGTATTTAATTGCTTTTGGTTTTCAACTGTTGCTAAGCTCAATTGATTGATTATCCGGCTAAGTGCTTCACTGTTTTGGTTGTTGGAAGCTGGAAGCTTCGGGATTTGTTATTCACTATTTGGTTGTTGTCCTATTTGGTTGCTCAATTAAACTGCATTGTGTTGTTTGAGCAAACAATTTCTATTTGACGAATTTCTGTGTCAAAATAGACCCTTGTTTGCTACATGATTTCTGATTGCCTCAAGATATTTCTTTTGACTATGCACTTAACTTTTTGTTTTGGATTTTCTTATTTATAGGAGTGCTGAAATGGTGACCACATGCTACTTTGAGGGCTCAAGAATATTTTGATTCATAGAGACACTAATCTATGTTAGAACTTTTAACTTTTGGTTGAACTTGTGCAAGACATATAACTTGTAGAACTAATCAATGTACTCATTAATGTTATTTTGTTTTAAAACAATTTTAGCTAAATGAGGCATGTTTGAATTATGTATGTTTTTACATATTATATAAATATAGACTTGCTTAATAAAATAGTTAATATATTAGTTAATTAAAAAAAATGTTACAGAATAATTATTTTACTTTTGTAACTAAAGAAAAAAATGTTACAAAATCAAGTTACATTTTGTAACAAAATTTTATGATAGGAAAAAATAGATTGTCACAAAAAATACCTTGAAGATAAAAATTTGTTACCACTTTTGTAATGACTTCTGGTTTTTTGTATCAGAAAAATCTGTTACAAAATATCACTTTGAATTGTAATAGTTCCGTTTTTTGTAACAAAAACTTTTTGTAACGGGACATACTGCAACGGCCCTTTTTTTGTTACAAAATCCTTTTGTTACAAAATTTTGATTTTTTGTAACAATTTTTTTTTGTTACAAATATTACTTTTTCTTGTAGTGATAGCAATGAAGGTAAACATAAAAGAGACATAGAAACATAAAATTATATTAGAAGAAATTGAGATCCAACAATTGTTCATCGACATAAAAGAGAGCAAAATAAGAAATTAACAAGAGAAACTAAGAAGATTAAGACAATAAAACACTAAAACATAAAGATAATTGAAATCAAAACAAGAATTGAAAGAGAGATTTGGGAGAGATTAACCTAACTTTACCCTAACTGTTATCCTAAATCTAGAGAGAGGAGAGAGCCTCTCTCTCTAGAATTCTACCCTAAAACATGATGGAAACTCCACTATGACTACTTGGTTCCTTCCCCCTTCAATCCTTGGATTCAATAGCATCAGAAATGAGTTGGATTGGGCCCAAAATGCTTCAGAAATTGCTGGCCACGAGTTGCCTTTAGTGAGTCACGTGCAACTTCCCACACGTACACGTGATGCACACGTACGCATCTCTAAACACTAGGCAACTATAACAAATTTTATATCATTTTGAAGCCCTAGATGTTAGCTTTCTAACGCAACTAGAACTGCCTCATTTGAACCTCTGTAGCTCAAGTTATGATCGATTGAGTAGGAAGAGGTCAGGCTTGACAGCTTTGCGATTCCTTCATTTCTTCATGAGTTCTCGCACTTTGCATGCTTTTTCTTCATTCCTTCAATCCAATCTTTGCCTTCTAAACCTGAAATCACTTAACAAACATATCAAGGCATCGAATGGAATTAAAGTGAATTAAATTTAGCTATTTTAAGGCCTAAAAAGCATGTTTTCACACTTAAGCACAAATTAAGGGAGAATTACAAAACCATGCTATTTCATTGAATAAATATGGGAAAAGGTGATAAAATCTCCCAAATTAAGTACAAGATAAACCACGAAATTGGGGTTTATCAGTGATCAACTGGTTGGATCTAAGAGAAGAGTTTGGTACTTCATTGAGAATTCGGATTGCTTGCCACTCGGTTGGAACAATGATGATCCACTTAAAGACGGGTGTAGAAACAAGATTTGGGATCCTAGCATACAAGAGAATCAACTTTGGGAGCTCAAAGCTTGTGAAGAACTTCACCAAGGCTTGGTGAATTCACTTGGAAATGTTGGAGCTTATTGGAAGTCCAAGCATTGGTGGAAGTTTCAAGATGAGTTCAAGCACAAGCCCCATGAAAAGGAGCTCACCAAATGTCCAACTTAAGGACTTTAACTAAAAGTGCTAGGTAAAAGACACCCTACCATGGTATATTCTTCCTATTTTTCTCTTTTGTTTACATTGGTAATAAGTTAAATTTTCATTTTTAGTTATGTTTATTTAGTTTAAATTATGGTTTCACTTGCTTAATCATGTTTGGCATTGCTTTGGTAGCTTGTTATTTCTGAAAAAAAAAAAAACCAGCCCACGCGTGCGCATAGCTGACGCACACGCGTGACACTCCAAAAATGCATCATGCGAAAACAGGGCTTGGACGGCGCGCAGGCATGGCCAAACAGAATGTTGCGCTGAAACCACGCTGGTAGGGTGCTGGGTGCACAAGCCAACCCACGCGTACGCGCGGAATGAAAATCAGCGTTATTGATGAATTAAACAGAGACTTGGGCTGCCACTGTGCTGGAATCCTGCATTTAGCATGCGAGTAGTCACGCGTACGCATGACCGACGCTCACGCGTCAATGTGCATTTTTGGCCATCCACGCGTACGCGTGGGCGACGCTTACGCGTCCAATAGCTATTTCTGTTTTCACACGTACGCATGATGTATGCACACGCGTCGCGTCCTTTTTTTCATCTCTTACTTCTTTCTTCTCTCCTTTCTCCTTCTTTCTTCCTCCTTTCTTACTTTCTTCTTCTTCATTCCTTTAACTTCTTATCCCTATTCTCTTTCATTCTATTTACTTAATTTATTTGCATACTTTCATTCACTGCATTTTAATCTTGTGCATACTTTTATTTTCTTTTCTAAGTTTATTATTTTTCTATTGGTGTTAAATGTTCTTATTCAACTGTTGCATCTTTTCTTGCGTTATTTTGGTGCTTCCTGACTTGTTTTAAATTGTTGGGTATTATTATTCATAGGTTAATGCTAATCTTTTATGACAATTGTATTCCTTTTGCATTGATATGAAGTTATATTGTCTTTCATTACCCACACTCTCTCCCCATTATTGCAATTTTTGCACTATTGATATGCTATTTGTTTCTACTGTTTAATCACTTGCATGTTGTAGCTACCATGTAGTGAGACCCTCATCATTATTTGGCATTAACCCACCAATCTTTTATTTGTTTTCTTATCTTTGTTTGTGGGCTCTTCTTCTTCCTTTTTCTCTTCTTTTAGGATGGCAACCAAGAGGGGAAAGGAAAAGCTTCTTAAGGGGGAAACAGACAAGTCCATCTACACAATCTTTGGAAAAAAACATTAGTTGTAGCAACCCGTCCATTTACACATCTTTGCATGCACTGAGGACGGTGCAATCTTTAAGGGTGGGGAGGTCGATACCGACTTCCGTGGATTAGTTACTTTCCTGTCTCAACACCAATGTTTAATTGTCTTTGTTAAATTAGTTGTTGCATTTGCATGTTTGATTGCAGGTTTGTTTGATTTTGTGCATATTTTACCACTACCTGGTTGAAGTGATGAATTCCTTTTTGTAAGACCCAAAACTTTTGAAAAGTCTTATTATGATCAAGTCTCAAATCATATAGTTATTTATAGTCTTAATTTCAGAAATTATTTTATTAAAGATAATTAAAGCAAGTTTTGATTCAATTGGATTTGAAATAAATTGAGATTATTTTCCAATTTTACAATTATTGGATTTGAACATTTTATCGAAAATAATTTGTAAAATTGATGAACAAATAGTATTTTATACATTATTATTGTTGGATTAGAATTTACTTCTAATTATTATATTATCCCTATTTTTATTTGAAATTACAAAAGTACCCTTGCACCTAATTTTACCCTAATCCTAAAACTCAACACACACAACCCTAACCCTGAAACCCTACCCGGTTACCTGGTTCCCCTGGCCCAGTACACACTAGCGCACCTAACACTACAACAGCAGCAGCTGTAAACTGAACGAAGGAAAGAAAGAAGGGGGAGGCAGGGGAGGGGTTCCACGAAAATAGAGTGAGGGAGTAGGAGGAAAGGCGATGCGGTGGGTGTTACTGCCAGCGTCGCTGCCGCTGCTGACAAAGAGGTGAGAGATCTGTGAGGGCTGAGGAAGGAGAAGGAGGAGAAGGTCGAGCTGCCACCGTCGACCTCGTCGCAGTCCACTCCCGCCAGAACTCATCCCACCGCCATTGCCGTCACGGAGGAGGGAACCCAGAACAGAAAGGCGCACAATGAAGAGAAGCTTGCGGCTAGCCTTGTCGCCGCCACTGCTTCTATGTCTTCCAACAGCGCTGCTATCGCCACCGTGAATCGCGGCCAGAGGGGGAGCGAGAGACCAGGTGAGAGGCGTGTCGCGCTCTGCTACAGTCGAGCCAGCCTTGTTACCTCCGCTGCTGGGGGTTGCCTCCGTTACTGTCACCGGCGAGAGGGAGAGAGAGCAGTGCGAGAGGAATAGAACACGATGGAGGAGAACCCGTCTCCGCCACTGCCGATCTGCTACTCTGCGGTGCTTAGCTGAAGTTTCTGCACTGTTACCAGAGATTTGTAGTTGCCAGAAGACACCGCTAATGTTGCTGCCGGAGGAGGAGAAAGCCTTGCCGCTATTCTGGCCACCAGGAGTAGTCCTGTGGCCACCAGAACCATCGCCGGAGATGTCGCTAATTGGCTCAGTCACTTCTTCTTAGACGCGGTAAGGGTCTTTTGATTAGCTTTGGTCCTTTTTTTGAATTCCGAAAATACTATAGTCACTGCATGTTGGTTTCAGTTGTCGTGATCGGAATTCATCGCCGCTGCCGCTTGAGGTGGCTGTCAGGGCCGCTGCCAAACTGGTTCAGAACCCGCCGCTGTTTTGTTTCGCTATTTCAGTGAGTATTTCTATTTTGAAAGTCCTGCGTTAGTGTTTTATTCCGTGTAATAAAGTGTTTACGATGTTGATGGTTCTAGGAGTTAGAATCCGAGTTTACTTGTGGCGTTGAAGCTATTTCTGCTCTTGAGAGAGAGCGAGTAGAGCCGAGCTTTTGGTTGTCGGTGATTTTAGGTTGAGAGAGAAGGTCCCTGTGACGCGTTTTGGTTATGGTTTTGTGTTTTGAGGTGGGGGATGTTTTCCGAAAACTATTTTTTATATATTGGAATTATTACATATGGATACTGATGTGAGACATGGTATATTTGGTGATTGTATCAGCCTTATGTATTGTTTGGTTGACTTGAATGACTATGAATGTTGTTTGAATGGATTGTTGTGCGACTTTGTGAAACGGAATGTTTTTGAAGTTGATTCTTTTAAAGATTTGAGATCGAGTTTAATCTGTTGGGAATTGATTTGAGTTTAATCGATTTTCTTGAAAATGTGAAAAATAGAATACACATTTGGGTTCAGCCTGGTTTGCTTTAATTGATTCGGTTTTGATAAACAAATTGTTGCTGAACGGTTTCCTTAAAGTTTGGAAATGAGTTAATTGGCTGATAGTGATTTAATTTTGAAACGGGTTCCTTGTAATATGAAAATGAGTTAAATGTTGGATTCAGTTGTTTTTGGACTGATTTTAGGTTTTGAACCATTGATAAAGATTGTGGATTGGTTTGGATGGGACCCGAAAAGGGTGGAAGAGTCCAAGTTTTAGGGGAGGTGCTGTTGAAATTTCGGTAGAATCCGGGACTTTACTGAAACGTTATTCGGATACTTATGAGTTAAAGAATTCTACTATTTTATAATTATTAAGAAAGGGATGACTTCTGCTTTTGAAATGAATTATTAAAAAGGAAATTGTGATTTAGTCTTGTTTCTTAAGAAAAGTATTATATTTCCCTTGTGACCAAGTTATTTAGATGAAACTTATGCTTTCAGGATGTTTTAAATGTGAAAAGGGTTTATGCCTTTGAATTTGACTTGAGGGTTTCAATTAGAGAAGTTTCAGTGACTTTGAAAGAACATGAGCATCTATTGACAAGTTTCATTCTAAAATATTTTGGGAAAAGTTTTAAGTACTCTTTGAGTTCTGAATTTTTGCAAGACTAAAACAATTTTTGTGTAGTTTGAAATGCTTTAGAATTTCTCATGGGGTTCAAGCTGGTTTTTGTTTATGTAAAGAAAACGGATTTGGAAGGAGTAATTCCTTACATGACTCGGTTTGGCTTAGATCCTTTTTTCTTACTCAAATCAGGAAGCCAAGATTTTAATGATTTTAAGTGAATTTGAGGAAATGAGTTATGTTATTCTCCCCTAAAGACTTGAGACTCTGTCGAGGAACTTTTGTTATAAAATCCCGTTGTTGGATGGATGATTTTGAATATTTCAAAATAAATCCTTAACTTGCCATGGTTTTGGAAGTTTTGGAAAGAGAATGCCGAGAGTGGCTTGGTTTTAAAAAGGGAACTTACTTTGAGTAAGAGTGGCTTATGAGCCTGAGATGATTTGAGAAATGAGTTCTTTAAAGCCAAGGCTGAAAAGAGTTAAAATTTAATTTCAAAGTGAAATGAATTGAGAAAAAGTGATTTATGATTTGAATGCTGATTTTATGAAATTGATGATGTTGGATGGTGGAAGTGCTAATATGTTATGAGCCGGAATAGCAGCGTATGATAATGAATTTCGGCTGATTGCGAAATATGTTATGAGTCGGAAGGCTGACTGTGAGTCATGAATTTAAGCCGGACGGCTGAAATGAATGTTGATTTATGGCTGAGAATAAATGCATATATGCTGTGATATTGATATTGTGATTTTGCACTTCCACCTATCTGAGATACGAGTTTCCCTGAGGGAAAGCAGTGGCTAGCCACCACGTGCTCCAGGTTGAGACTTGATACTCTGCTGACCCTATGTCGTAAGTGTGGCCGGGCACTGTAAAATTCCCGGATGAGCTCGCCCCTGTGAATATACACCAGAGAGGATGTTGGATATGGATTATGATTATGATCACGATGATGATCAAGTATAACTCGAGTTGGGGATGCACGACAGAGGAACAGTCCAATGGTTAGCTATCAGGACTTATCGGGTTGGCTATATAACCGACAGATGATATCATCAGCCACTAGGACAAGCATGCATCATATGCATCTATGTGACATTGTTTGGATGTACATATTGTACTTGGTTTGCCTTTGTGATTACTTGTGATTATCTGCTAATTGTTCTACTTGCAGTAACTGTTTGTTTGTGCTTTAACTTTCCTACTTGTGTTTGTGATTGGGATTCTATTGGACCGTGGTGATTGGTTGTTGGTTGGACGGTTTGGGCCTGGGGCCGTGATTGATCATTGGTGCACGAATTGTAAATCACACTTTTCACAACTCGTACCACTAAGCAGCAAGTGCACTGGGTCGTCCAAGTAATACCTTACGTGAGTAAGGGTCGATCCCACGGAGATTGTCGGCTTGAAGCAAGCTATGGCTATTTTGTAATTCTTAGTCAGGAAATCAATGATAAGAGTGGTTGTATTTATAAAGAGTAAATAGCATAAAATAAATAATACTTGTTATGCAGTAATGGAAAACAGATTGAGGATTTGGAGATGCTCTGTCTTCCAAATCTCTGCTTTCCTACTGTCTTCTTCTTCACGCACGCAGGTCTCCTTCCATGGCAAGCTGTATTTTGGTGGATCACCGTTGTCAATGGCTACCATCCGTCCTCTCAGTGAAAATGGTCCAAATGCACCGTCACTACGCCCAGCACTCGTGAGTTTGAAGCTCGTCACAGTCATCCCATCCCAAATCCTACTCGGAATACCACAGACAAGGTTTAGACTTTCCGGATCTCAGGAATGGCTGCCAATAATCCTAGCCTATACCACGAAGACTCTGATCATGAACCAAGAGGCTAAGAGATACACACTCAATCTAAGGTAGAACGGAAGTGGGTGTCAGGCACGCGTTCATAGGTTGAGAATGATGATGAGTGTCACGAATCATCACATTCATCACAGTTATGTACAAGCGAGTATCTTAGAACAGAAACAAGCATGATTGAATGAAAAACAGTAGTAATTGCATTAATTCATCGAAACACAGCAGAGCTCCTCACCCCCAACCATGGGGTTTAGAGATTCATGCCGTCAGAAATACAATATGAAACGTGTAAAATGTCATCAGGTACAAAATAAATCTCTAAAATTTGTTTAAATATTAAACTAGTAACCTAGGTTTACAGAAAATGAGTAAATTATGATAGATAGTGCAGAAATCCACTTTTGGGGCCCACTTGGTGTGTGCTGGGGCTGAGACTTGAGCTTCACACGTGCCTAGGCTATTTCTAGAGTTAAACGCCAGGTTGTAACCTGTTTTGGGCATTTAACTCCAACTTGTAACCTGTTTCTGGCATTTAACGCCAGAATAGGGCAGAGAACTGGCGTTGAATGCCAGTTTGCGTCATCTAAACTCGAGCAAAGTATGAACTATTATATATTCTTGGAAAGCCCTGGATGTCTACTTTCCAACGCAATTGAGAGCACACCATTTGAACTTTTGTAGCTCCAGAAAATCCACTTTGAGTGCAGGGATGTCAGAATCCAACAGCATCTGCAGTCCTTTTTCAGCCTCTGAATCAGATTTTTGCTCAGGTCCCTCAATTTCAGCCAGAAAATACCTGAAATCACAAAAAAACACACAAAACTCATAGTAAAGTCCAGAAATATGATTTTTATTTAAAAACTAATAAAAATATACTAAAAACTAACTAAATCATACTGAAAACTATGTAAAAACAATGCTAAAAAGCGTATAAATTATTTGCTCATCACAACACCAAACTTAAATTGTTGCTTGTCCCCAAGAAACTAAAAATCAAATAGGATAAAGGAAGAGAATATACTATAGATTTCAAAATATCAATGAAACTTAGCTCCAATCAGATGAGCGGGACTAGTAGCTTTTTGCCTCTTGAATAGTTTTGGCATCTCACTTTATCCATTGAAGTTCAGAATGATTGGCATCTATAGGAACTTAGAATTTAGATAGTGTTATTGATTCTCCTAGTTTAGTATGTTGATTCTTGAACACAGCTACTTTATGAGTCTTGGTCGTGGCCCTAAGCACTTTGTTTTCCAGTATTACCACCGGATACATAAATGCCACAGACACATAACTGGGTGAACCTTTTCAGATTGTGACTTAGCTTTGCTAGAATCCCCAGTTAGAGGTGTCCAGGATTCTTAAGCACACTCTTTTTTTTGCTTTGGACCTTGACTTTAACCGCTCAGTCTCAAGCTTTTGGCTTGACACCTTCACGCCACAAGCACATGGTTAGGGACAGCTTGGTTTAGCCGCTTAGGCCAGGATTTTATTCCTTTGGGCCCTCCTATCCATTGATGCTCAAAGCCTTGGATCGTTTTTATTACCCTTGCCTTTTGGTTTTAAGGGCTATTGGCTTTTTGCTCTTGCCTTTTGGTTTAAAGAGCTTTTGGCTTTTTCTGCTTGCGTTTTCTTTTTTTTTTTTTTCTTTTTTTTCCACCATTTTTCTTTTCTCTTCTTTCTTTTTTTTCGCAAGCTTTTGTATTTACTGCTTTTTCTTGCTTCAAGAATCAATTTTATGATTTTTCAGATTATCAATAACATTTCTCCTTTTTCATCATTCTTTCAAGAGCCAACATATTTAACATTCATAAACCACAATATCAAAAGACATATGCACTGTTCAAGCATTCATTCAGAAAACAAAAGTATTGTCACCACATCAAAATAATTAAACTAGTTTCAAGGATGAATTCGAAACCATGTACTTCTTGTTCTTTTATTTTTAGAACATTTTTCATTTAAGAAAGATGATGGATTCATAGGATGTTCATAACTTTAAGGCATAGACTCTAATCTTTATTTATTTATTTATTTATTTTATGGAAATAATATAAATTAGGCATAAAAGCAGACACTTAGCAATAAAAGAAAAGAAACTAAAGACATAAAGACAAATGACTCTAATTTTAATACTCATAGACTCTTAAAATAGATAAAAGGTTATCACAGAGTTAGGACTCAACAACCTTTGCTTTGGGAGGTAGATGCCTCTTTAGTCTGTGGAGTGCTTGGCCCTTCAAGAGATAGCTTCTGGCGCTTCAGTTCTTTCAGTTCACGCCCTTGCTCTTCTTGTTCCCTAAGCAGCTTGCAGAGCATACTATTTTGATTTTGTTGTTCTTCCTTCAGTTGATCCATAACTTCTTGCAACTTGGTGATAGATGCTTCTAGGCGCCCCCAGTATTCAAATTGAGGAATTTCCGGGAGGAACTCTTGTGCTCTCCTCTTGATGGGGTCGTCCTGCACTTGTCCTTCCATTGACTTTTTGGTGATTGGTTGCTCAACTGAAATATACTCATCTACTCCCATTTTTACTCCAGCATCTTTTCATAACAGGGAGATCAAGCTTGGATAAGCCAATTTGGTATCTTTGGAGTTCTTGTTTGCAATTTTGTAAAGCTCACAAGAAATCAGCTGATGAACTTCCACTTCTTTTTCCAGCATAATGCAATGAATCATTGAAAGAAACTGAAGATTGATGGTTTAGAAGTTATAGTAAACTCTCGTTGAAAGTATAGTTACTGAACCAAGCAATCAACCTTTCTTACAAACATTTTGGTTGTCACAAGTAACAAACCCCTAAATAAATTGATAACCGAAGTATTTAAACCTATGGTCGTCTTCTCAAGGAACTGCAGGGAAGTATGTTCTTATTATTGGTTATGGAGATTGTAAATCGGGGTTTTGAAGATAAGGAACAAGTAATTTAAATTGCAATTAAAATAAGTAAATGACTGTAAAATAAACTTTTGGCAAGGTATGAGAAATTAGAAGTCCTATCCTAGTTATCCTTATCAATGATGATGAAAATTGAACCTTAATTCCACTTAGTTAACCTTTGCAAGAGCAAGGGAAAGTCAAGTGACTAATTAGTTAGATCCTCAAATCCTAGTTAATCCCTAAGGAAAGTTGGGATTATTGAAGTTCAATTTAATTAGCAAAGATAACGATTATCAATCATGATTGAGTTTGATAACTCCTGAGTTATTGATTTCTTAAACAAGACCAAAAAGGGAAAAAGTAAATCTACCGAAATAAAAATGTCTTCGGATTGGAAGCAACAGTAATGTAAATAAAAGAGAGCAATAATAAACTGAAATACCTCAAATAACATTAATTCAAAAGAGTAATTTGTAACATAGAAGAATTCATAAATTAAATTGAAAAGATAAATAAAAAGGAATGTTGAACCTGATAGAAAGAGATAATCCTAAAAGCGATTAAAATCCTAAATCTAAATCCTAAAAGAGAGAGGAGAGAGAACCTCACCCTCAAAACTACATCTAAATCATGAATAGTAACTAATTGGAGACTCTCCTCTGAATGGATGCATTCCCCCACTTCATAACCCCTGATCTGTGCCTTCTGGACTTGGATTTGGGCCAAAAAGGGCTTCAGAAATCGCTGGGAGCGTTTTCTGTAATTTCTGGTGCGTGGCCTCTGTCACGCGGCCGCGTGGGTCACACGGTCGCGTCAGTTGGAGTTTTCCTTGTCGCGCGGTCACTTCAGTCATGCGTCCGCGTCATATGCGTTTCGCTTAAGGCGCGCGATCGCGTCAATCACGCAGTCGTGTCGCTATTAATTCGCGCTAGCATGCGGCCGCGTCGTCCATGCGATCGCGTCGTTGCCAGTTTCTTCAAAAACTCCGTTTTATGCTTTCCTTCCAATTTTGTATGTTTCCTTTTCATCCTTTAAGTTATTCCTGCCTTAGAAGATCTGAAACTACTCAACACATGAATTACGACATCGAATGGTAATAAAGGGTAATTAAAATTATTACTTTTAAAGCATAGGAAACATGTTTTTCACATACATCACATAATAAGGGAGGGAAAGTAAAACCATGCAATTAATATGAATAAGTGAGTGAAGGATTAAATAAATCACTTAAATTAGGCACAAAATATATCATAAAATATGGGTTTATCAATCATCACTGCTCTTTTAATGGTGACTTCAGAGCGGTTGCTAGTTGGCAGTATAGAGCGCCCAATAAAGTCCAGCCAGCCTCTGGCGACTGGTTTGAGATCTCCTCTTTTGAGTTAGTTTGGGACACCATTTGTGTTGGTTATCCATTTGGCTCCAGGGAGGCATATGTCCTCTAGGATTTTGTCCAAGCTCTGATTTGGTCTCATCATTCTCCTATTAAAGGAGTCTGGGTCATCTTGCAGTTGAGGCAGCTTGAAGATCTCCCTTATTTTGTCAGGGTGGGTGTGAACAATCTTTCCTCTGAACAGAGTTCAATAGTCATAGAATGCAGTTCCAGCTATTCTCTGCCTGTCTGTTTGCTATAGATTAGAGTAGAATTCCTGAACCATGTTTCTTCCCACTTTGTTTCAGGATTAGCTAGGACTTCCCAGCTCCTGTTTCGAATTTGCTATTGGATCTCCGGATATTTGTCTTCTTTCAGATCGAATTTAACTTCCGGGATCACTGACCTTAGACCCATTATTTTGTAGTAATGGTCTGAATGTTCTTTGGTTAAGAACTTCCCTTGATTCCAACGTGGTTTTGGAATATTCTTTTTCTTGCCTCTTGAGTTGGTTTGTTTTCCCTTAGGAGCCATGATCTTGGTGGGTATTGGCTTAGTGATCATGGATAAACATACCAAACTTAGAGGTTTGCTTGTCCTCAAGTAAAAGAAAAGAAAGGAGAGGGATAGAGGGAAAGCCAAGTTCGAATTTGTGGATGAGAGGGGGGGAGGCCGAACGAGGATTTAAAGGGGGGGTGGGTTTTCGAAAATCTTTTAAAAAGATATGATAGAAAATGTGATTTGGAAAAGATAAGTAAGATAGGAAAATATGTAATTTAAAATTGAAAATATACAAAAGATATTTGAAAAAGATAGATGTGTTCTAAAAATATTGTGAAGATTTGAAAAAGATATTGATGAGTTTGAAAAAATTTTTTTGAAAAAGATAGATTTGTTTTGAAAAAGATTTGAGAAGAGGTTGAAGAAGAATTGAGAAAGATTTAATTTTAGGATTAAGATATTTTAAAAATTTTTGGAAAAAGTTTGAAAAATGAAAGTATGGTAACATGTTTATGCAAGAAAAATGGATGGATATATGAAATTTTGAAAAAAAATCAAGTTGGGAACAAAAACTTCCTCCCGTCCACAATCCTGGCGTTAAACGCCCAACTGCTGCTTGTTTTGGGCGTTTAACGCCCATCAGTAGCCTGTTTTGGGCGTTTAACGCCCAGCTGTTGCTTCTGGCTGGCGTTAAACGCCAGAAATCTTTCGTCACTGGGCATTTTTCTGAACGCCCAGGATGCTGCAGGTATGGCGTTAAACACCCAGAATGGTGCCCATTCTGGCATTTAACGCCCAAAAAGGTATCATTACTAGCGTTAAACGCCCAGTAGATGCTTCTTTTGGGCGTTTAACGCTCAAATATACCTCTTATTGGCGTTTTCTTACCAGTGAGCTCTTTCTCCCTGTTTTGTATTCTGAATCCTTCTGTAACCCTGTGAACTTATGCAATTGATTCTTTACCTTGATGATTATTTATATTAAACTTTTATAATTAAAAATAAATAAATAAATAAATAAATAAAAAGCTTTGCTAATGGCTGGGTTGCCTCCCAGCAAGTGCTTCTTTATTGTCTTTAGCTGGACCTTGCTGAGCTTTTAATCTAGCCTCAGCCTTGAGCACACTTGCTCAACATTGCCTTCAAGATAATGCTTGATTCTCTGTCTATTAACAATGAACTTCTTATTAGAATCAATGTCTTGAAGCTCCACATAGCCATATGGTGACACACTTGTAATCACATATGGTCCCCTCCACCGGGATTTCAGTTTCCCGGGAAATAGCCTGAGCCTAGAGTTAAACAGCAGAACCTTCTGTCCTGGTTCAAAGACTCTAGATGACAGCTTTCTGTTATGCCACCTTTTTGCTTTCTCTTTGTAAAGCTTGGCATTTTCGAAAGCAGTGAGTCTGAATTCCTCTAGCTCATTCAGCTGGAGCAATCTTTTTTCTCTAGCTAATTTGGCATCAAAGTTTAGGAATCTGGTTGCCCAGTAGGCTTTGTGCTCCAGTTCCACGAGAAGATGGCAGGCCTTACCATACACAAGTTGGTATGGAGAGGTCCCTATAGGAGTCTTGAATGCTGTTCTGTAAGCCCACAGAGCATCATCCAAGCTTCTCACCCAATCCTGTCTACGGGTGCTTACAGTCTGTTCCAGAATTCTTTTTAGTTCTCTATTAGATACTTCAGCTTGCCCGTTTGTCTGTGGATGATATGGAGTAGCCGCCTTGTGACTAATTCCATACCGGACCATAGCAGAGTAAAGCTGTTTGTTGCAGAAGTGAGTGCCCCCATCACTAATTAGTGCTCTAGGGACACCAAACCTGCTGAAGATATATTTCTGGAGGAACTTCAGCACTGTCTTAGTATCATTAGTGGGTGTGGCAATGGCCTCTACCCATTTGGATACATAGTCGACTACCACCAGAATATAAGTGTTTGAGTATGATGGTGGGAAAGGTCCCATGAAGTCAATACCCCATACATCAAACAACTCAATCTCCAAGATTCCTTGTTGAGGCATGGCGTAACCATGAGGCAGATTACCAGCTCTCTGGCAACTGTCATAGTTACGTACAAACTCTTGGGAATCTCTATAGAGGGTAGGCCTGTAGAAGCCACATTGGAGGACCCTGGTGGCTGTTCGCTCACCTCCGAAGTGGCCTCCATATTGCGACCCATGGAAATGCCATAAGATCTTCTGTGCTTCTTCTCTAGGCACACACCTTCGGATTATTCCGTCTGCACATCTCTTAAAGAGATAGGGTTCATCCCACAAGTAGTACTTTGCATCAGTAATTAATTTTTTCTTTTGTTGCCTGCTGTACTCCTTGGGTATGAACCTTACAGCTTTATAGTTTGCAATGTCTGCAAACTATGGTGTTTCCTGAATGGCAAACAAATGCTCATCCGAAAAGGTTTTAGAGATCTCAATAGAGGGAAAGGATGCCCCTTCTACTGGTTCTATCTAGGACAGATGATCAGCCACTTGGTTTTCTGTCCCTTTTCTGTCTCTTATTTCTATATCAAACTCTTGCAGAAGCAACACCCATCTTATGAGCCTGGGTTTTGAATCCTGCTTTGTAAGTAGATATTTAAGAGCAGCATGGTCAGTGTACACAATCATTTTTGATCCTACTAAGTATGATCTAAACTTGTCAATGGCATAAACCACTGCAAGCAATTCTTTTTCTGTGGTTGTGTAATTTTTCTGGGCATCATTTAAAACACGGCTAGCATAATAAATGACATGCAGAAGCTTGTCATGTCTCTGCCCCAATACTGCACCAATGGCATGATCACTGGCATCACACATTAGTTCGAATAGTAATGTCCAGTCTGGTACAGAAATAACTGGTGCTGTGACCAGCTTAGCTTTCAGAGTTTCAAACGCCTGCTGACACTCTGTGTCAAATACAAATGGCGTGTCAGCAGCTAGCAGGTTGCTCAGGGGTTTTGCAATTTTTGAAAAATCCTTTATAAACCTCCTATAGAATCCTGCATGCCCCAGAAAGCTTCTAATTGCCTTAACATTAGCAGGTGGTGGTAATTTTTCAATTACCTCTACCTTAGCTTGATCCACCTCTATTCCCTTGTTCGAAATCTTGTGCCCAAGGACAATCCCTTCAGTCACCATAAAGTGACATTTTTCCCAGTTTAAAACTAGGTTAGTCTCTTGGCATCTTTTCAGAACCAGTGTCAGGTGATCAAGATAGGAGCTAAATGAGTTTCCATATACTGAGAAGTCATCCATGAAGGCTTCCAGAAATTTTTCCACCATATCAGAGAAAATAGAGAGCATGCATCTCTGAATGGTTGCAGGTGCATTACACAGCCCAAATGGCATCCTTCTGTAGGCAAATACTCCAGATGGACATGTGAATGCTATTTTCTCTTGATCTTGGGGATCTACTGCAATTTGGTTGTAACCTGAATAGCCATCCAAAAAGCAGTAATAATCATGACCTGCTAGTCTTTCTAGCATCTGGTCTATGAATGGTAAAGAAAAATGATCCTTTCTGGTGGCTGTATTGAGCCTTCTGTAGTTAATACACATGCGCCACCCTGTAACTGTTCTTATAGGAACTAGTTCATTTTTTTCATTATGAACCACTGTCATGCATCCCTTTTTGGGGACAACTTGGACAAGGCTCACCCAAGGGCTATCAGAAATAGGATAAATAATCCCAGCCTCCAGTAACTTGGTGACCTCTTTCTGCACCACTTCCTTCATGGCTGGATTTAGCCGCCTCTGTGGTTGAACCACTGGCTTAGCATCGTCCTCCAAGAGGATCTTATGCATGCATCTTGCTGGGCTGATGCCCTTAAGATCACTTGTAGACCACCCAAGAGCTGTCTTGTGTGTCCTTAGCACTTGAAGTAGCGCTTCCTCTTCCAGGGGATTTAAAGCAAAGCTTATGATCACCGGAAAAGTGTCACCTCCCAGAAATGCATATTTCAGGGATGGTGATAATGGTTTAAGCTCGGGTTTAGGAGGTTTTTCCTCTTCTTGAGGAAGTTTCAGAGGCTCTTTCAATTCCTCTGAATCCTCTAGATCAGGCTGAACATCTTTAAAGATGTCTTCCAGCTCTGATTCGAGACTCTCAGCCATGTTGATCTCCTCTACCAAAGAGTCAATAAGATCAACTTTCATGCAGTCTTTTGGTGTGTCTGGAGGCTGCATGGCTTTGACAACATTCAACTTAAACTCATCCTCATTGACTCTCAGGGTTACTTCCCCCTTTTGGACATCAATGAGAGTTCGTCTAGTTGCTAGGAAAGGTCTTCCTAGAATGAGAGTAGCACTCTTGTGCTCCTCCATTTCCAGCACTACAAAGTCAGTGGGGAAGGCGAATGGCCCAACCCTGACAATCATGTCTTCAATCACGCCTGATGGGTATTTAATGGAGCCATCAGCAAGTTGGAGACATATCCGGGTTGGTTTGACTTCTTCAGTTAAACCAAGCTTTCTGATAGTGGATGCAGGTATTAAGTTGATGCTTGCCCCAAGATCACATAAAGCTGTCTTGGTGTAATTATCCTCTAATATGCACGGTATCATAAAGCTCCCAGGATCTTTAAGCTTTTCAGAATGACTGCACTGCATTCTTCAGTGAGGAGAACTCTTTCAGTTTCTCTCCAATCCTTCTTATGACTCAAGATCTCTTTCATGAACTTGGCATAAGAGGGTGTTTGCTCAAGTGCCTCTGCAAACAGAATCTTTATTTCAAGAGTCCTGAGATAGTCTGCAAAGCGGGCAAATTGCTTATCCTGCCACTCTTGGCGGAGTTTTTGAGGATAAGGCATCTTAGCTTTGTATTCCTCAACCTTAGTTGCTGCAGGTTTATTTCCTACAGAGGTGGTTGGAGAAGCCTTTTTAGAGGGGTTGCTATCAGCACTTATGTGTGTCTGATCCCTCACTGGCGTTTGGATGCCAGGGTTAGAAGCTTGATTGGCGTTGGACGCCAACTTCTTACCCGTTTCTGGCGTTTGAATGCCAAAACTGAGCTTCCATTGGGCGTTTAACGCCAGCTCCTTGCCTGTTTCTGGCGTTTGAACGCCAGAGTTGTTCCTCTCTGGGCTCTTACTATCTTCAGAGAGATTTTGGATAATATTTTACTCATCCTCTGTCAGTTGTTCTTTCCTTGGCTTTTTGCTGTTCTGAGGTGAGGTATTTAATGTTTTCCCACTTCTTAATTGAACTGCATGGCACTCTTCTGTTATCTACTTTGATAATTGCTATTTTGTCTGATTCAATTGTGCTTCCATATTTTTATTAGCATTTTTAGTGTCTTGTAGCATCTCCTTGAATTCTGCTAGCTGTTTTGTTAGAAAACACAATTGTTGATTGAGTTCAGCAACTTGTTCTGGAGGACCAAGTTCAGTAGACACTGCTTTGGCTTCTTCTTTTATGGAGGACCCACTACTTATGTATAGATGCTGATTTCTAGCAACTATATCAATAAGCTCTTGAGCCTCTTCAATAGTTTTTCTCATGTGTATAGATCCACCAGCTGAGTGGTCTAGAGATATCTGAGCTCTTTCTGTAAGCCCATAATAGAAGATGTCTAATTGCACCCACTCTGAAAACATTTCAGATGGGCATTTCCTTAGCATCCCTCTGTACCTCTCCCAGGCGTTATAAAGGGATTCATGATCCTCTTGTTTAATGCCTTGGATGTCCAGCCTTAGCTGTGTCATCCTTTTTGGAGGAAAATATTGATTCAGGAATTTGTCTGATAACTGTTTCCATGTTCTTATGCTTGCTGTGGGTTGGTTATTTAACCACCTCTTAGCTTGATCTTTTACAGCAAACGAAAACAGTAACAGTCTGTATATATCCTGATCTACCTCCTTGTCACGTACTGTGTCAGTAATTTGCAAGAATTGTGCCAAAAACTCAGTAGGTTCTTCTTGTGGAAGACTGGAATATTGGCAGTTTTGCTGCACCATGACAATGAGCTGAGGATTTAGCTCAAAACTGCCTGCTTTGATGGGAGCTATACAGATACTACTCTGATATACAGCAGTGGTGGGATTAGCATATGATCCCAGAGTCCTTCTGGACTGTTCATTTCCACTTAGATCCATGATGGATAAAATGGAATTTATATGAATTGCAAAGAAAATATATTTTTGTTTTTATTTTATTGAAGTAGAACAAACCAAATTATTAAGATAAATAAAAACACTAAGATAAAATAAAATAAAATAATTAGAAATTAAAATGTAAATTTCGAAAACTAAGAGAAAAATAAATTTGAAAATGAAAATAATTGCTTGATTGAGAAGATTTGAAAAACTTTGGATATGATTTTTAAAAAAGATTTTGAATTTTGAAAAGATTTGATTTTTAAAATAAAAATCTGAATTTTTAAAAGTAATTTTCGAAAATTCAATTTAAAATAAAGAGAAAAGATATTTTTGAATTTAATGAGGAAAGAGAAAAACAATAAAATGACACAAGACTTAAAATTTTTAGATCTAATGCTCCTTGTTTTTCAAAAGTTTTGGAGGAAAAACACCAAGGAACACCAAACTTAAAGATTTTAAGATCGAAACACAAAGAAGCCTCAAGAACACTTTGAAGACTCACAAGAACATAAAAAGAACACCAAACTTAAAACTTTTAGAAAACTAAGAATAAGTTTTTGAAAATAAAATAAAAAAAATAACAAGAGAACACCAAACTTAAAAGTTTGACATGAGATTTAATCAAAGAAAAATTATTTTTGAAAAAGTTTTAAAAGGAAGATTCCCAATTACTAAGAACATACGCACACCGCTCTAGCCAATTGAGCTATAAATTTAAAGTGTTTTAATAAAGGTATTTAATGTATAAAAGATTTTTGAAAACTGATGAGTTGGAAACGCACAAGAAAAACAAGAAAAGACACAGGACAGGAAAAACTAAAGATCAAACAAGAAAAATAGTAAGAACAACTTGAAGATCTAGAAAGAACAATGAACACAAATTCGAAAATCTCAAGGAAAATAAAAACATGCAATTGACACCAAACTTAAAATATGAAACTAAACTCAAACAGAAAAACTCTAAAGATTAATAAAGAAAAATAATAAATTTTTGTTTTTGAAAGATTTTTGAAGAGAAAATAAAAGACTCTAATTTAATGACTCTAAATCAAAAAGATAAATTTTTCCTAATCTAAGCAACAAAATAAACCGTCAGTTGTCTAAACTCGAACAATCCCCGGCAACGGCGCCAAAAACTTGGTGCACGAATTGTAAATCACACTTTTCACAACTTGTACCACTAACCAGCAAGTGCACTGGGTCGTCCAAGTAATACCTTACGTGAGTAAGGTTCGATCCCACGGAGATTGTCGGCTTGAAGCAAGCTATGGCTATTTTGTAATTCTTAGTCAGGAAATCAATGATAAGAGTGGTTATATTTATGAAGAGTAAATAGCATAAAATAAATAATACTTGTTATGCAGTAATGGAAAACAGATTGAGGATTTGGAGATGCTCTGTCTTCCGAATCTCTGCTTTCCTACTGTCTTCTTTTTCACGCACGCAGGTCTCCTTCCATGGCAAGCTGTATTTTAGTGGATCACCGTTGTCAATGGCTACCATCCGTCCTCTCAGTGAAAATGGTCCAAATGCGCTGTCACCGCACGGCTAATCATCTGTCGGTTCTCACTCATGTTGGAATAGGATCCATTAATCCTTTTGCGTCTGTGATAAACCCATATTTTATGATATATTTTGTGCTCAAATTGAGTGATTTATTCAATCCTTCACCCACTTATTCATATTAATTGCATGGTTTTACTTTCCCTTCCTTATTATGTGATGTATGTGAAAAACATGTTTCCTATGCTTTAAAAATAACTATTTTAATTACCCTTTATTTCCATTCGATGCCGTGATTCGTGTGTTGAGTAATTTCAGATCTTCTAAGGTAGGAACGACTTAAAGGATGGAAAGGAAACATACAAAAATGGAAGGAAAGCATAAAACGGAGTTTTTGAAGAAACTGGCAGTGACGCGATCGCATGGATGACGCAGCCGCATGCCAACGCGAAATGGCAGTGACGCGACCGCGTGGATGACACGATCGCGCGCCTTGAGCGAAATGTAGATGACGCGGACGCATGACTAAAGCGACCGCGTGATAAGGAAAACTCCAAATGACGTGACCGCGTGACCCACGCGGACGCGTGACAGAGGCCACGCACCGAAAATTACAGAAAACACCCCCAGTGATTTCTGAAGCCCTTTTTGGCCCAAATCCAAGTCCAGAAGGCACAGATCAGAGCTTATGAAGTGAGGGAATGCATCCATTCAGAGGAGAATCTCCAATTAGTTAGTTTTCATGATTTAGATTTAGTTTTGAGAGGGAGATTCTCTCCTCTCTCTTTAGGATTAGGATTTAGAATTAGGATTTCTTTTACTTTCAAGATTATTTCTTTTTATCAGGTTCAATATCCCTTTTTATTTATCTTCTCAATTTAATTTATGAATTCTTCTATGTTACAGATTACTCTTTTGAATTAATGTTATTTGAGGTATTTCAGTTTATGATTGCTTTCTTTTGTTTATATTACTGTTGTTTCCAATCTGAAGACATTTTTATTCCAGTAGATTTGTCTTTCTCCTTTTGGTCTTGGCTAAGAAATCAGTAACTCAGGAGTTATCAAACTCAAACATGATTAATAATTGTTATCTTTGCTAATTGAATTGAACTTCAATGATCCCAATCTTTCCTTAGGGATTAACTAGGATTTGAAGATCAGACTAATTAGTCACTTGACTTTTCTTTGCTTTAAGTAAAGGCTAACTAAGTGGAATTAAGATTCAATCTTCATCATCATTGATAAGGATAACTAGGATAGGACTTCTAATTTCTCATACCTTGCCAAAAGTTTATTTTATAATTATTTATTTATTTTACAGTCTTTTACTTATTTTAATTGCAATTTAAATTACTTGCTCCCTACCTTCAAAACCCCAATTTACAATCTTCATAACCAATAATAAGAACATACTTTCCTTGAGAAGACGACCCGAGGTTTAAATACTTCGGTTATCAATTTTTAAGGGGTTTGTTACTCATGACAACCAAAACGTTTTTACGAAGGGATTTCTGTTGGTTTAGAAACTATATCTACAACACGACTATTTTTATAAAATTCTTCACTAGCAAAAATCCTAACGTCAAAAAATGGCGCCGTTGCCGGGGAACTGCAATCGTGTGCCTTATTATTGGTTATTGTAAATATTTTTCTTTTACTTGTTTATTTGTCTTTATTTTCCCCTTTTATTTTTACTAGCTACTATGAATTCTCACCCCTCTCACTTTGAGTTTGGTTCTAATATAGTTGAAAGGAGTAAAAGTTATAACAGGAACATGCATCAAGGTCAGAGCAATCAAAGATGGATTGAGCCAAGAGGATTTGATCAACCCTTTAGGCAACAACACCCTCCAAGATATCATGAACAAAGACCATTCTACAATGCATACCAAGCAAATAGACATGGTGGACAACCTTGTGGTTACCAACAAGCCCCACCCTGCGCTTATAGGCCATCCTCTCAACATAACTTCGAACCACTACACTCACAAGCTTCTTTTTACCATTCGCCACCATATGATCCTTATTTACCCCAATTCCAATCCAATTACTCCCAAACACCACCACTCCCCAATGTACCACGTCCAAATCCATCACCCCGAGAATCAGAGGTTCGCCTCAAGGAAACAGTAGATCAACTTCAAACAACCCTTTATCAACTGGAGCAAGCAATAAGCCAATTATTTTCTAGACGTTCGAACATTCAAGGACCTCCCACAACCCCGTGTGGACAATCTAAAGAAGAGCGTAGCATGAAGGAGATACTAGAGACTCCAGTGGACAGAACAGAGCATGACTTCGTACTAGAACAAGTAGAGGAAGCTGTCATTATAAAAGAAGAAGAGTTGGTTGAAGACCTAGGAGACGCTGAGCCTCCATGGGAATCCAGAGTTGTGGAGAATTCTGTCAAGGACGTTACAATTGATGCTAAGGAGGATAGTACACAACTCCCAAAGCAAGTCTTTTATGAAGAACTAGACGGAATAATCCAAGAAGCCAGTTTCCTTGATGATGATAATCTCAAGTCAACTTCTCCCAGTAGTGAATACGAAGATGATGTGGAGGTAGATTTCTCTCAACCTCTCGTTTATGACTTAAGTGACGAGGAAGACATAGAAGGCTTTGATCAGGACATGGATGCATTTGAGGAAGTCTGTAAGGAAGTGAAGAAATTCACAGAAGAGCACAAGGGAGTAGAACTCACAGAACCACTGGAAACACCTATCCCAAGGCCATTACCACCCAATACAAGCTTCAAGTGGGTACAATCCTTAACCTTTAACTTTATTTTTCCAGTTGAATATGGTTTGCTTGAAACAGATGGCCAGCTTAGAGCTCTCTACGACTTTAAGAGTAAGAGGGAAATAGCTCGCGCTCAGAGCTGGTGCACAAGGTTCAATAAGGTTCCACGCTTCAACTCGAAGTGTGCGGATTGGCATCACAATTAATCGAATGGATCTCGGAGAACATTTGGTTATCTTGGTGAGAACCTAATTTCTAAACCGCCCGGATGGAAAAATATAGATCAAGACGGAGGCAGATTTAAAAGCAAAGTTTGGGATCTTGGAATCTATTCTGACATTCGTCACCCCAGGAGCCTGAGAATCTATTTGAAGCTGCTCAGAAGCTTTACGTGCCTAGTTTGGGACCCCGGAGGCTATTGGCATTCCAAGCATTGGTGGAGATTTCTGGATGAATTTAAGCGCAAGCCGCCGTAACAAGAAGCTCATCCAATGTCCAACTTAAGGACTTTAACTAAAAGTGCTAGTGGGAGACAACCCACCATGGTATGGTCGTTTCTTTTTTAGTTTTATTTCGTGTTATTTATTTTTGTTTTCCTTTTCAATTGAACCTGAATATTATTCATTCGCATTGCATACTTGCATAAAAAAAAGAAGAAAGGGTGCGCGACGCGACCGCATCACTCAGGCGATCGCGTCAGTTGCGAAAAACACTTCCCACGCGTCCGCGTCATTCACGCGGCCGCGTGACCTGGAAATCGACGTAAGGATTCAACGCCTAGAAAGTTGGGCTGGAATCGTGCGGCTGTTGTGCGTTTCGCACAAAATGGCCCACGCGATTGCGTCCCTGACGCGATCACGTCACTTGCATAACACCAATCCCACGCGACAGCGTGAGCGACGCGATCGCGTCGCGTGGATTGCACACCACCCCAAAGGAGACAGAGCGTTACGCTGAGACGACGCTGGAATTGTGCGTTTCGCATGATTTCCAGCGACGCAATCACGTCATTCATTATTTACCCATTCCATGCGATCGCATCACTCATGCGATCGCGTCGACCCCAATTTCACCCCAGCCACGCGACCGCGTGCCCCACGCAATCGCGTGGATTCAAATTTAATAACGCCCAGCCACGCGAAACCCTACCCATTCGTGCCCCCTCCCCCCAGCCCCTCTCCTTCCTCTCTTCTCTCCACAACCAGCACCCACAACTTCCAGCCACCACCACCGCCCACCGCAACCCCCGACGACCACCCAGAAGCCGCCGCCACGCCACCCCCCTTCCCCTCCTCCCTCCTTCTTCCTTTTCTTTCCTCTTCTTCCTTCCACCACCACTGCCCCCCCTCCGCGACCACCACCCCACCGCGCCGCCGTCACCACCGCGCCTCCAGCCGCCGCGTCCACACCCCTTCCCTTCCTCCCCCTTTTCCCCCCTACCCCATTACCCTTCCCAACCCCCTACCTCCGAACACCCACCACTGCCGTCCACCGCCGCTTCAGCAGCCACCGCCACCATCCCCCAGCCACCTCTCTACCCCACCTTCTTTCATTTGCCTTCCAGGTTCTGCTGAACGTCACCCTTTTTTCCATTCATCGTTAATTTCCTATTTTTTTTGTTTATGTTCATAATTAGGCTAGTTAGATATGAATGTTGTAGTGGATTCTAGGTTGTTAGGTAGCCTAGGATGTGGTTAGTGGATTTAGGCCTGTTTAATTGCGCTGTTCATGTTTCCTGTTTTCTAATTTTCACAATTCTGCTGTTGCTGTGATGTTAGTATTGTTCATATGCTATAATTTCTTGTTTCATGCTGCTTTTTACACTGCTTTTCCATGATTCATATTCCCTTTATGTAATTACAGCTATATTTTAATTCATATGAGCTATTCTGATTGCTATTTATTTTCTGGGAACATCCAATTTTAGCCGAGATAATGCCCAAATTTCTGTAAACTGTTTTGACTTTCATTCATATTTTGGTTTTGGGCACTTTGAACTCTGCTTTACTCAGCTTTTACCAAACCAATTCATGAATGCCAAGGCAAACTTTCTTATTCTTTTCAATTTCCTGGTTTATAAATTGCAACTTGGATGATTCCATTCCACTTTTGTCATTCCCATATGAATCATCATTAACTTCCTTGCTTGATTATGAGTTATTTGTTGCTTATATTTGTGAATTTTCATTACTTAGGGAATGATCATCATGCCACTTACTCTAATCCACTTTTTACTAACTCACTAATTTTAACTCCCTAAACTCTTTTTCATTCCTAACCAACCTAACTTTCAAAATTTACCTTCTTGGTTTTTCACTATTCTCTTTAACCTTCTAACCAAGGCATGACGATAATTTTTCCTAATTAACATGAATTCTATTACATTTTGGATTGTGGATTTCTCTTCTCAGTTTTCTAACTCCTATACAATCCTTAATGCACATTTACTTAACTCCTTTTCAATATTCTATTGCTCCTTTTCCTTTATATGCTTCTTCCGATTAATTGCCTACCTGCTTTCCTATTTTTTATTATATCCTGGTTTTCTGTTTTTCAGGATGTCTGACACCCAGAGAAAGGGAAAAGGAAAGGCAACAACTGGCAAACAGAAAAGAGGAGAATCCTCTATGTCCATACTGGACATCATGCACGATGACTCCTGGCGGGAGAAACACTTTACCCCATAGGAGAAGGCTGAGCAGCTACTCCCTGCTACTGATCCCATTCGATTCGCAAACTGATATGCGAGCTAAAGTATCCGGTGTTTGCAACCTCTAGGAACTTGTACCTGGAGAGGACTTTGAAAATCCCAGAAGAACTCTAGCAATACACCTCTGATCCGATCAAACAAAAAGGCTAGTTCTTCCTGGAGAGAAACTTGACTGAGGTTAATGCATCTTGGGTAAGGGAATTCTACTGCAATTACTTCAAAACTTCCCTAGATGCAGTGAACCTAAGAGGGAAGCAAATACTGGTCACTGAAGAGGCCATAGAGGATGTTCTGAAGCTTCTGCCTAAATCCAATTAGCTGGACAGTTATCAAAAAGCTGAGGAGGATATGCGCTTCATGAAGTTTGATTGGGATGCAGTCAAGGCCAGGATAGCCCTTGACCCGACCGTTCCATGGATCATGGGTCAGAACACCACCATGCCAAAGGGAATCAAGTGGATTTACTTAAATAATGAGGCTCGGCTATGGCATCAGATACTTAGCAACTTTGTTATGCCGAGTACCCATGAGACTGAGATACCTGCCGCTATGATCACCCTCCTATGGTGTGTGCTGGAGGGTAAGGACCTGTACCTGCCACGCTTCATTCGGTACTATATGGCCAGGGTCCACGTCTGAGGCACTCTCCCCTTTCCTTATCTGATTACATAGCTAGGCCGTCGAGCTGACGTGCCTTGGAGGATGCTGATGAGAAGCCACCTGCTGCAGAATACAAGAAAATTATCCCTCACAGCAGGAAATTTCTGGCTTTGGGCTACAGACCTCCATTCCTCACTGCTACTGCTGAGACAGCCACACCATCTGCCGGCCCCTCTTCCTCTACAGCTGCCCCAGCTACCTCTGCTACCACCACTGCACCTCCACCTGCCTCAGAGCCAGTTTATCACCTAGTGCACCGCCTGTTTCGACAGCTAGACCAGATGGAGCGCCGTAACCGGCGCCGATATGAGAGAGCTGAGCGTCACAGCAAGCGACGCTATGAGCACCTGAAGCTGATGATACGATCTGGCGATATCCCCTCCGAGCCTGACACACCATCAGAGCCATCTGAGGAGGAGACGGATGATCACGAGGCAGAGATCCATCCACAGAGCGAGGCTGCGCAGGCAGGCACAGAGCAGGCTGCTTCACAGCAGGAGGCCCCGCCTCAGATCCAGGCTGCAGTCCTAGTGGTTCCTATTTAGTCAGCACCTCCTCTGCAGCAGACAGATCCTCAGACCACCACCACAGAGACTCCAGCTACCCACCCTTCCAGTGATGACACCCCTTCACACCCTACTTGAGTGAGCATCAGGGACGATGCTTCATTTTAAGTGTGGGGAGGTCGCCATCTCTGGCGTATTTTTTGGTGAACTACTACAGACTCTTTCATTTTATTTTGCTATTTTTCTGTATTTTTTCTCTTTATTTTTATTTTTATTTTCTCAGTACTTATACATTGCTATTTTCATGTATTTTTACTCTATTTCTGTATGTTGCACTCTTAGTTCATATTTTAGCCATTTAGTTTAGTTGCAATTCTAACTTATTAGTTATAGAAATTGTGGATTAATTAGTATAGTTTACCCTTTTTAGCATAAGATAGCTTAGTTTAAATTGAAAATATAAAAGGAAGTAAACTAGAGACTTGAACATAATAGAAACAATCCACACACCTTGTATATATAGCATTCCATGTTAGTTAGTTAACAACATTTCATCAAGGAGAAACACTAGAACTTTAAAGCCACCATAAGATTTACATTGAGAATAATAAGAACTCTTAATTTTACTTGCATGACATACATAACTGATATATGATTTTTGAGTTAGAGAACACACAGCCTGTGAGTTTTGAGCTTAATTATATGGTTACATTCAAACCATAATTTTTATTTCTGTGTGTTCCGCCCTTCTTTTTTATTCTGGTATTCTTTACTTTGTTTTAATCTATATGTCCGATTATAGAATAGAAATACATACCAAGAGAGTGATTGAGGCCATTGTTTGATTTTAGCTCACTTATCCCAAATTACCCTACCTTTTACATCACCCTTGTTAGTCCCCTTGAGCCTTTAAACCCCCTCTTATTCTACAAACCACATTACTAGCCTTAAGCAGAAAAAACAAAATAAAAATCCCAAGTTGAATCCTTGGTTAGCTTAAGATAGAAATTGTGTAATTGTTTAAGTGTGGGAAACCTATTGGGAACATGGATGATAAAAACAAAGGGTAGAAAGTTGAAAAGAATAAAATAATTCAAAATAAAAATTTTTGGGAAGCATGCTCATTTGAAATCAAAATAATTGAATTACCATGTGCATTAAAAAAAACAAAAAAATAATATTTAATTTTTTTCTGAATAAAGGGGAATACAAAAGAATTCCCCAAATGCAAAATAAAGCAATGCACATGGGATAAAAAAATAAAAAATTGAAATATGAGCATGTAACATCAAAAGTGGGAAAATATGGGTAAAATAGGTAAAGAAGCTTTGCTTTACAAAGTATGTATGTTAGGTGAGATCTTAGACTAATCAAGGATTCACTTAATTGGCTCACTTAGCCTTATACATATACCCTTACCTTTACCTTGGCCCCATTACAACCTTAATTAAAGACCTCATGACTTTTGTATGCCTATATTCTATAATTGTTGATTGGTTAGATGAAGAACAAAGTTATAAAAAGTAAGGATAAAAAGAAGAATAGAGTGATTAACCCAATAAACACTGAGTGACTAGAGAGTAAACACAAAATCCAGTGAGGGTTCAATAGCTCATTAACATATATCTCTGCTTGAATTATTAATTGTCTTGCAAGTTTATAAAATATTTTTCTTTCCCATCTCAACTGTAAAAGTGCTTTATCATTATCTAAGATCTGGCTATATATATGATTCCTTGAGAAATATGAATTAATTCAACTACATGTAAGCTTTATATACAAGTGAATAAAAATAATTAGAATTGTAGGATTCATTTAGGTAGTTGCATTTAGAATAGATTGCATTGCATAAGATTCCACCACTTCAACCTTACCTTACTCTTTATCTTGGATTTAGCATTAGGACATGCTATTGTTTAAGTGTGGGGAGGTTGATAAACCCATATTTTATGATATATTTTGTGCTCAAATTGAGTGATTTATTCAATCCTTCACCCACTTATTCATATTAATTGCATGGTTTTACTTTCCCTTCCTTATTATGTGATGTATGTGAAAAACATGTTTTCTATGCTTTAAAAATAACTATTTTAATTACCCTTTATTTCCATTCGATGCCGTGATTCGTGTGTTGAGTAATTTCAGATCTTCTAAGGCAGGAACGACTTAAAGGATAGAAAGGAAACATACAAAAATGGAAAGAAAGCATAAAACGGAGTTTTTGAAGAAACTGGCAGTGACGTGATCGCATGGACGACGAGGCCGCATGCCAGCGCAAAATGGCAGTGATGCGACCGCGTGGATGACGCGATCGCGCGCCTTGAGCGAAACGTAGATGACGCGGACGCATGACTGAAGTGACTGCATGATAAGGAAAACTCCAAATGATGCGACCACGTGACCCACGCGGACGCGTGACAGAGGCCACGCACCAGAAATTACAGAAAATGCCCCCAGCAATTTCTGAAGCCCTTTTTTGCCCAAATCCAAGTCCAGAAGGCACAGATAAGATGTTATGAAGTGAGGGAATGCATCCATTCAGAGGAGAGTCTCCAATTAGTTAGTTTTCATGATTTAGATTTAGTTTTGAGAGGGAGATTCTCTCCTCTCTCTTTAGGATTAGGAATTAGAATTAGGATTTCTTTTACTTTCAGGATTATTTCTTTTTATCAGGTTCAATATTCCCTTTTTATTTATCTTCTCAATTTAATTTATGAATTCTTCTATGTTACAAATTACTCTTTTGAATTAATGTTATTTGAGGTATTTCAGTTTATGATTGATTTCTTTTATTTATATTACTGTTGTTTCCAATCTGAAGACATTTTTATTCCAGTAGATTTATCTTTCCCCTTTTGGTCTTAGCTAAGAAATCAGTAACTCAGGAGTTATCAAACTCAAACATGATTGATAATTGTTATCTTTGCTAATTGAATTGAACTTCAATGATCCCAATCTTTCCTTAGGGATTAACTAGGATTTGAAGATCAGACTAATTAGTCACTTGACTTTTCTTTGCTTTAAGTAAAGGCTAACTAAGTGGAATTAAGATTCAATCTTCATCATCATTGATAAGGATAACTAGGATAGGACTTCTAATTTCTCATACCTTGCCAAAAGTTTATTTTACAATTATTTATTTATTTTACAGTCTTTTACTTATTTTAATTGCAATTTAAATTACTTGCTCCCTACCTTCAAAACCCCAATTTACAATCTTCATAACCAATAATAAGAACATACTTTCCTGCAGTTCCTTGAGAAGACGACCCGAGGTTTAAATACTTCAGTTATCAATTTTTAAGGGGTTTGTTACTCGTGACAACCAAAACGTTTGTACGAAGGGATTTTATTGGTTTAGAAACTATATCTACAACGTGACTATTTTTATAAAATTCTTCACTAGCAAAAATCCTAACGTCAGTCTGTCACTATGCCCAGCACTCGTGAGTTTGAAGCTCGTCACAGTCATCCCATCCCAGATCCTACACGGAATACCACAGACAAGGTTTAGACTTTTCGAATCTCAGGAATGGCCGCCAATAATCCTATCCTATACCACGAAGACTCTGATCATGAACCAAGAGGCTAAGAGATACACACTCAATCTAAGGTAGAACGGAAGTAGTTGTCAGGCACGCTTTCATAGGTTGAGAATGATGATGAGTGTCATGGATCATAACATTCATCACGGTTATGTACAAGCGAGTATCTTAGAACAGAAACAAGCGTGATTGAATGAAAAACAGTAGTAATTGCATTAATTCATCGAAACACAGCAGAGCTCCTCACCCCCAACCATGGGGTTTAGAGACTCATGCCGTCAGAAATACAATATGAAACGTGTAAAATGTCATCAGGTACAAAATAAATCTCTAAAAGTTGTTTAAATATTAAACTAGAAAATGAGTAAATTATGATAGATAGTGCAGAAATCCACTTCCGGGGACCACTTGGTGTGTGCTGGGGCTGATACATGAGCTTCACACGTTCCTAGGCTGTTTTTAGAGTTAAACGCCAGGTTGTAACCTGTTTTGGGCGTTTAACTCCAACTTGTAACCTGTTTCTGGCGTTTAACGCCAGAATAGGGCAGAGAACTGGCGTGGAACGCCAGTTTGCGTCGTCAAAACTCGAGCAAAGTATGGACTATTATATATTTCTGGAAAGCCCTGGATGTCTACTTTCCAATGCAATTGAGAGCGCGCCATTTGGACTCCTTTAGCTCTAGAAAATTCACTTTGAGTGCAGGGAGGTCAGAATCCAACAGCATCTGCAGTCCTTTTTCAGCCTCTAAATCAGATTTTTGCTCAGGTCCCTCAATTTCAGCCAGAAAATACCTGAAATCACAGAAAAACACACAAACTCATAGTAAAATCCAGAAATGTGATTTTTATTTAAAAACTAATAAAAATATACTAAAAACTAACTAAATCATACTGAAAACTATGTAAAAACAATGCCAAAAAGTGTATAAATTATCCGCTCATCAATCATGATTTGGGCCGAAGGCCATGTTGGTTGGTGTTTCTGGTTTGGAAAAGTATGAAAGGCTAATTTGGTTCAGCTTAGATAAACCTTTTGAAAGGCTTTTGAGTTTTTAAGAATTGAACAGTTCCTCTTTCAAAAAAGATTTTAGATTTCTCTTTTATAATAAATCGTTGTTTTTGAAAAGATACATAAGGTGGTTAATGCTTGTAATATATATATATATATATACTCTTTGTGAGTTTTTGTAAGTTGTATGGTATGTATGGATGTGCGTTACCGAACGATAGTATTTTGGGAGCGGTATTGTGGTTTAAAGTTTTAAATGGGCTCATATCTTAGTATTAAATAGTATAAGAGTCGTCATAATATCTGAACTATCAGAGTCACGCAGCCAGAAGCGTGAGCTTTGATAGTTAGGGTGTTACATTATGGTATCAGAGCGGTCTTTCCTATAGAGCCTGAGGAATGGACTGACTATGCTTCAATTGCATACTCTGAGCATTTGTCATGTATTAGGTCTTGTCGAATGACGAAAATTAGAACTTTATACACATGACGGTCTATTGATTAATGCCATTAGCCTTGCATTGCATAATTCCTTATATTAAGTTTGGCCGGCTTAATACTAGTGAATTACGTATATGAGAGCACTAATGGGTTATCAGAGATGATATACGAGTTTTGAGTAAAGCGAATTGCAAGTTTTGGGAATGATAGAAACTATTTCTCGAGGCTATTCAGTGGTGTTTCTTGAATTCTCTGTTCGAGTTGACCTGTTCTTTCATTTTCTAACTTGAAGTTCTTGTTTGCTAATCCTTTTGAAAAGTAGTTTGATTTTTCAACTCTGTTCCTCTATTCATATACATTCTTGTTTGATCTTAATTGCATATGCTTGTTTGGAATCCTTGTTGCATCTATCTTCCTCTGTTTGAGTTCTTCTTGATTCACGTATTCTTTGATATACTTTTGAACTGTCTTGATGCGTTGTGCTCTTTAAGTCCTTATTCCGAGTCTATTCTTAGAGAAATTGTTGATTCAGTTTTTCTCTTATTTGACAGCGATTATAGCCAATTTTGAGATTTTTATAAAAACTGTTGTTGATTAGATATATACTTATCTATATATGAAACTTTGAAGATTACTTGTACATTTTAACAACTATCTATTCCTGATGCCTCACCTGTACTTTTACTGGTTTACGGAACTGCACTTACTTTAAGTGTAAATTGAGTTTCTAGTAATTTTACTATAGTTCCAATGCACATCTTTATTTGATTATGTATTTTGGTATTTCTTTCGAAATTCTGGAAAGAAGGGATTCTTCGCTTTTATTCCAGTTGACTTTCGTTGATAAACTTTACCTAACTTATTTTTGGCTTTAGTTTGGTTTAGCATACTACATTGTTTATGCCATTGTGATTCTTTTGAAAATGTTGGACTTATAGCTTTCTTCTTATGAGTGGACTAATTCTCCCTTAAGCTTTTCATCTTCATGAATGTTATACTTGATTCTGTTTTAGTTATTCTTCTACCTCTTGTGAACACTACAATCAATCTCAGCTTCCCTTCTCTGGTGAATCTCATTCTTATATGAGTCAGTTTAATTCGTTTTAAAATAGTGCATCGTTTATCCTTTCATTGTCTCTACAAGAGTTCTTAGTCAAAGATTTATCCTTTAGAAATTACTAATGATTGAGTTGTCTTTTTCTATGACTTTGTATTCTTTTGGATCAATTGAAAGCTTGTTTGATGTCTCATACCTAGTGGATCTTATTTGAACTACTTTGATTTAAGATCCTTTTTTGTATGGCTTGACTCCTTTTAAGTACATCCTAATTTTCTTGAATTTCCTTCTGAGATGGTGATTTCAAGTATACTTTTAGAGTCTTGTTTCGAACTTTTTGAAGTTTTGAATTCTCTTTGAAGAAGTTCTAAACTAGATTTATTTTCTGTTGCCTGATTGTAATTGAAACCATTGTTCAATTTTGACAAAGTTAAATTAAAGTTGGCATGCGCTATTTTAAATGAAGTTTTGAAAAGCTTCCTTGTTTGGTGGAAACCTGTTCGTTTGTAACGCACCACTTATTTTCTTTACCAATTTATAAGCAAACTTTTACCTCGAATTTTCTTTTCTAAATAGAGTTTAACTTTCCCTTTCGTCCTTGCTAAAACTTTTATACACGCTTGTTTGAATATGGACTTTGGAAATTTTTGAACAAGCATTTGATTTCTCTTCCGAGTTTTATGATTGCTTTTGGTTGGGTTGTGCACCTAACTATCTTTCTAACATATTTGAGGAAATATTTTAGCTCTTAGCCAAACTTTTGTGCATTTTGTTTTTAACACTCTACATAATCTACTTCAACATGGAATTGAATTAAAGCAAAGCCACGTTTATGCTTTTGTTACTCTCTTGAAGGATGTTTGTTGTTTAACTTCTCTTTCAGACTGCGCAGTGATTTTTTTCGAAAGTTTTCGATTCTTTTATGAACAATGTATTCGGAAGTATTTTTAATCATGCTCTTGAGTTCTATGAGCTTTGTCTTGGGTTTGAAATATTCTCTTCTGTAAACCTCACACTTCTTTGACTCAGCTTGAAATTGTTTCAAACTAATGTGCTGATTTTCTTCTTATTGGTCCTGTTGGATTCCTCTTATCCAAGGGTTATCTTTGAAGTTGTCAATTGATTTATTTCTAGCAAACTTCATTGCTTGAGCGTCTTTGTGTACCTGGATTGGATGCATTCTCTTGAATCTATGAGTATTATCCTTAACAATTGTCTCTCCTTTCTAAGATCTTGTATTCTTCTGAGTAGACTCGAGAATTGTTTTGATCTCACATGCGATCTGTAGACATAGTAATGCGATGCGTTAAGAGTTGTGGGTGTTTTGTTCCTTGCAAACGAGCTTGTGGGTGTTATTATGATCAGCTATGGAGTTGTAAAGTGTTTGATGAAGTTGGGAATTCGAAGCTTTGAGGTTGGTACGAGATTAGTGTGCGGGTGTTAAGCACGTCGTTGTAACCTCATCCTGTTTTATAGCCTTCGATGCCTTACTTTACTACCACATGTTTGAACCATGTCACCTTTTGTATTGAGCCTACCTTGTAATGTTTGCTTTGCAACCACACTCCTACCTTTGTATCCTTATGCAGACGACAATCCAAGTATTTGAAAACCGTATATATGTTTATATGTTGAAATATTTTTGCTTCTTCCTCAAATGTGTTCAAAAGTGAACTGTTATGAAACTTCTTTCGTTTTGTATCAATTTTCGAGGAAGAAAATTTTTATAAGGTGGGTAGAATGTAAGACCCAAAACTTTTGAAAAGTCTTATTATGATCAAGTCTCAAATCATATAGTTATTTATTGTCTTAATTTCAGAAATTATTTTATTAAAGATAATTAAAGCAAGTTTTGATTTAATTGGATTTGAACATTTTATCAAAAATAATTTGTGAAATTGATGAACAAATAGTATTTTATACATTATTATTGTTGGATTAGAATTTACTTCTAATTATCGTATTATCCCTATTTTTATTTGAAATTATAAAATTACCCTTGTACCTAATTTTACCCTAATCCTAAAACTCGACACACACAACCCTAACCCTGAAACCCTACCCGGTTACTCGGTTCCCCCGACCCAGTACACACTAGCGCACCTAACACTACAGCAGCAGCAGCTGCAAACTGAACGAAGGAAAGAAAGAAATGGGAAGCAGGGGAGGGGTTCTGTGGAAGCAGAGTGAGGGAGGGGGAGGAAAGGCAGCGCGGTAGGTGTTACTGCCACCGTCGCCACCGCTGCTGACAAGGAGGTGAGAGATCTGTGAGGGCCGAGGAAGGAGAAACACGAGAAGGTCAAGCTGCCACCGTCGACCTCGTCGCAATCCACTCCCGCCAGAATTCATGCCGTCGCCATTGCCATCGCGGAGGAGGGAACCCAGAACAGAGAGGCGCACGAAGAAGAGAAGCTTGCGGCTAGCCTTGTCGCCGCCACTGCTTCCGTGTCTTCCAACGGTGCTGCTATCGCCACCGTTAATTGCGGCCAGAGGGGAGCGAGAGACCAAGAGAGAGGCGTGTCATGCTCTGCTATAGTTGAGCTAGCCTTGCGGCCTCCGCTGCTGGGGGTTGCCTCCGTCACTGTCGCCAGCAAGAGGGAGAGAGAGCAGTGCGGGAGGAACAGAACACGATGGAGGAAAAGCTGGCTCTGCCACTGCCGATCTGCTACTCTGCACTGCTTAGCTGAAGTTTCTGCACTGTTGCTGGAGATCTGTAGTTGCCGGAAGACAACGCTGCTGTTGCTGCCGGAGGAGGAGGAAGCCTTGCCGCTGTTCTGGTCACCAGGAGCAGTCTTGTGGCCACCGGAACCGCTGCCGGGGATGCCGCTAATTGGCTCAGTCACTTCTTTTTAGTGGCGGTAAGGGACTTGTGATTAGCTTTGGTCCCTTTTTGAATTCCGAGAATACTATAGTTACTGCATGTTGGTTTAAGTTGTCGTGATCAGAATTCGTCGCCGCTGCAGCTTGAGGTGGCTGTCGGGGCTGCTGCCAAACAGGTTCAGAACCCGCCACTGTTTCGTTTCCTTATTTCAGTGAGTATTTCTATTTTGAAAGCCCTGTGTTAGTGTTCTATTCCGTGTAATAAAGTGTTTACGATGTTGATGGTTCTAGGAGTTAGAATCCGAGTTTACTTGTGGCGTTGAAGCTGTTTCTGCTCTTGAGAGAGAGTGAGTGGAGCCGAGGTTTTTGTTGTCAGTGATTTTGGGTTGAGAGAGAAGGTCTCTGTGACGCGTTTGGGTTACTGTTTTGCGTTTTGAGGTAGGGGCTATTTTCTAAAAGCTATGTTTTATATAATTGGAATTATTACATATGGATATTGATGTGATACATGGTATATTTGTCGATTGTATCAGTCTTATGTATTGTTTGTTTGACTTGAATGACTATGAATGTTGTTTGACTGGATTGTTGTGCGGCTTTGTGAAACAGAATATTTTTTAAGTTAATTCTTTTAAAGATTTGAGATCGAGTTTCATCCGTTGGGAATTGATTTGAGTTGAGTCAATTTTCTTGAAAATGTGAAAAATAGAATACACTTTTGGGTTCAGCCTGATTTGCTTTAATTGATTCGGTTTTGATAAACGAATTGTTGCTGAACGGTTTCCTTAAAATTTGGAAATGAGTTAATCGGTTGATAATGATTTAAATTTGAAACGGGTTCCTTGAAATATGAAAATGAGTTGAATGTTAGATTCAGTTATTTTTGGACTGATTTTGGGTTTTGAACCATTGATAAAGTTTGTGGATTGGTTTGGATGGGATCTGGAAAGGGTGGCAGAGTCCAAGTTTTAGGGGAGGTGCTGCCAAAATTCTGGTAGAATCCGGGACTTTACTAAAATGTTATTTGGAAACTTATGAGTTAAAGACTTCTACTATTTTATCTGAATTATTAAGAAAGGGATGACTTATGCTTTTGAAATGAATTATTAAAAAGGAAATTGTGATTTAGTCTTTTTTCTTAAGAAAAGTATTATACTTCCCTTGTGAACAAGTTATTTAGATAAAACTTATGCTTTAAGACTGTTTTGAATTTAAAAAGGGTTTATGGCTTTGAATTTGACTTGACGGTTTTAATTAGAGAAGTTTCAGTGACTTTGAAAGAACCTGAGCGTCTATTGACAAGTTTCACTCTAAAATGTTTTGGGAAATGTTTTAAGTACTCTTTGATTTCTGAATTTTTGTAAGACTAAAACAATTTTTGAGCAGTTTGAAATGCTTTAGAATTTCTCATAAGGTTGAAGCTGGTTTTTGGTTAAGTAAAGGAAACGCCTTTGAAAGGAGTAATTGCTTACATGACTCAGTTTGGCTTAGATCCTATTTTGTTACTCAAATCAGGAAGCCAAGATATTAATGATTTTAAGTGAATTTGAGGAAATGAATTATGTTATTCTCCCCTAAAGACTTGAGACTCTGCCGAGGAACTTTTGTTATAAAATCCCGTTGTTAGATGGATGATTTTGAATATTTCAAAATAAATCTTTAACTTGCCATGGTTTTGGAAGTTTTGGAAAGAGAATGCCGAGAGTGGCTTGGTTTTAAAAAGAGAACTTACTTTGAGTAAGAGTGGCTTATGAGCCTGAGATGATTTGAGAAATGAGTTCTTTAAAGCCAAGGCTAAAAAGAGTTGAAATCTGATTTCAAAGTGAAATGAATTGAGAAAAAGTGATTTATGGCTTGAATGTTGATTTTATGAAATTGATGATGTTGGATGGTGGAAGTGCTAATTTGTTATGAGCCGGAATGGCTGTGTATGATAATGAATTTCGGCTGATTGCAGAATATGTTATGAGCCGGATGGCTGACTGTGAGTCATGAATTTAAGCCAGATGGATGAAATGAATGTTGATTTATGGCTGAGAATAAATGCATATATGCTGTGATATTGATATTGTGATTTTGCACTTCCGCCTATCTGAGATACGAGTTTCCCTTGGGGAAAGCAATGGCTAGCCACCACGTGCTCTAGGTTGAGACTTGATACTCTGCTGACCCTATGTCGTAAGTGTGGCCGGGCACTGTGAAGGTCCCAGATGAGCTCGCCCCCGTGAATATATACTAGAGAGGGTGTTGGATATGGATTATGATTATGATCACGATGATGATCGAGTATAACTCGAGTTGGGGATGCACAATAGAGGGACAATCCAATGATTAGCTACCAGGACTTGTCGGGTTGGCTATATAACCGACAGATGATATCATCAGCCACTAGGACAGGCATGCATCATATGCATCTATGTGACATTGTTTGGGTGTGCATATTGTACTTGGTTTACCTTTGTGATTACTTGTGATTATCTGCTAATTGTTCTACTTGCTGTAACTATTTGTTTGTGCTTGAACTTTCCTACTTGTGTTTGTGATTGGGATTTTATTGGACCGTGGTGATTGGTTATTGGTTGGACTATTTGGGCCTGGGGCCGTGATTGATCATGATTTGGGCCGAAGGCCATGTTGGTTGGTGTTTCTGGTTTGGAAAAGTATGAAAGGCTAATTTGGTTCAGCTTAGATAAACCTTTTGAAAGGCTTTTGAGTTTTTAAGAATTGAACAGTTCCTCTTTCAGAAAAGATTTTAGATTTCTCTTTTATAATAAACCGTTGTTTTTGAAAAGATACATAAGGCGGTTATCTATCACTGTAATGATTTTATCTCTCGTATCATATTATAGTAATTCTGCAACCCTACGATGAGAACCCTTTCGAGGATGATGTTCTCACCCTCCTACAAATTTTCCATTTCAGGATATGGATGCAGAAGTCACGAAGAGCTTATTAGATGTTGTTGAGATGCTCTGTATTGCTTTAGTTATAGTTTATTATTTCCTCGCCTTTATCTTTATACATTCTGTAAGAGGGATAGGAATTGTATTGGTTAATACTTGTAATATTATTTATATATATGTGTGTATATATATGTATGTACTCTTTGTGAGTTTTTGTAAGTTGTATGGTATGTATGGAAGTACTGATGGGTGGAAATCTAATTCCACACCAAAACTTACCGGCAAGTATACCGGGTCGCATCAAGTAGTAAAACTCACTTAGAGTGAGGTCGATCCCACAGGGATTGATGGATCAAGTAACTTTAGTGAGTGATTAGTCTAGTTAAGCTAACATTGGTGAATTGGATGTGAAATTGAAGCAACATAATATAAATAGCAGTGAATTTAAAGTTGCAGAAATTAAATGAGCAGAATCTTAAAGAGCAAGAAATGTAAATTGACAGAATCTTAAATGACAAGAAATGTAAATTGCATCAAATGTAAAGGGGGGCTGGGTACTAGAAGATCAATGAAGCAGTAGATCAAAGTTTAGAATAATTGTAGGGAAATTAAATTGCAGGAAAGTAAATTCAAGGTAAATGGAACAGAAGATTTAAATTCAGGCTCAATGTAAAATGAAGTGTGTAATTGCAGAAAAGTGAAAGTAGCAGAAGAGGAAATCAGCAAGAAGACTTAGATCAATTTTGAAATCTCAAAGAGAAATTAACAATTTCAATGAAGTAGTAAAAACAGAAAGAAAGCCAAGAGCTCAATTGCTTTCTCGATCAAAACAGAAAGGAAATTGCAGAGGAAGGAGAATGAAACAGAAAGGAAAAGAAAACCCAGATTTGATTTCCACTTCTCAAGTTCATAAAGGAAAATTTAAACACATAGCTCTCTATTATAATCCTACTCCTATTGCTCTCTAGTAGAGCCAGCCTCCTTAATGAAATGGAATTGATGCCTTTATATTGGCTTTACAAAATGAAATTGAAATTGAAAACAAATTACAATTTAAATGAAATTTCTATTCTAATTGTCTCCTGTATCTTTGAGTGATGATAATGGAATTTGCTTGCTTTGGATTTCAAGAAAAGTGGATCCGGATGGCTTGATTTAATTGGATCAGTGTGCATTTTGTGAAGTTTGGGTCAGGGGCACTTGTTCCAATGGAGTGCTCAGTGAGGATTATCAACGTAGCGCTACATGCCTTGTCATGCTTCCCTTGCGTGCTTGCAACTCCTCAGCGCTCAGTGGGAAGATGCAACGTAACGCTACACTTGGTGTGAGGTCCCCCTCTTTCGAACCTTGGATGTTTCACTTTGGGAGTTTCCTTGTATGCTTGCAATTTCCTCAGCGCTCAGTTGGAAGTTTCCAATGTAGCGCTACTTTGCTGCCTTGTGCAAGCTTTTCTTTTCTCTTCATGGGCCACGAAAATGTTCAATTAATTGAACGTAGCACTCCTTTGATGAACGCTTGCCTTGAAGTAGCGCTCTCTTGCTAATGAACGTAGCGTCTTATTCCTTTCATGGCCAACTTAGTGCTCATTTCCTAATGAATGCTAGTGTTCATTTATTTATTCATTGGCATTTAATAATCATGCATGCATTCATTAATTAATGCCAATGCATTACATTAAAGCATGATATGTTCTTTGGCCAATTGACTTTAATGGCATGTATGCTTTAATTTATAATGCATTACGTGCATGCTTTACTTTAATAATACTAATGCATTAATCATTAAAGCCAATGCAAGCATGTAACACAATATCAATTTCCAATTGGCATAATTAAAGCTTAGTAATGCATTATGTAAAGCTTGATTTGCCAATGCATGCATGCTTTAATTTATCAATAATAAATTCATGCATAAGGCACTAATGCATGTCATGGCTTCATGGTCATGGGCCACACTTTTTAAAGCGTGCCCAAAATTTCTCTTTTTTTCTTTTGAGCTTAATTTGTGTTTTTTTTGCTTCTTTTTTCTCTTATTTCCTACAAAATTTATAAAATCAAAAGATCAAGGAAATATACCATTTAAGCACAAAAGCATTCAATATTTAAGCACTAATCATCAATTTCTTGTATGAAAAAGTATAGAAAAACATGACATGATGACATGTCATCAAGTACGTTACAGAACGAAAGTATTTTGGGAGCGGTATTGCGGTTTAAAATTTTAAACGGCCTCATATTTTAGTATTAAATAGTATAAGAGTCGTTGTAATGTCCGAACTATCAGAGTCGCGCAGCCGGAAGCGTGAGCTTTGATAGTTAGGGTGTTACAGTTTTCAAGAAACTTTTTATAGTATTTCACTAATTTGAATTAAAATTTTGTTAAACTTGCTTGAAGAAAACTATTTTGGAACATGGTTTAGAGCTCGAACACACAAAACCAGTGAGATTTTGAGCCTATTCGATTGGTTGCATTTTATCAACCAATATTTTAATTTTGGTGTGTGTTGTTCTCTCTAAAATTGTGATATTTGTCTTGCTTAATTATATATTTCCATTGTTTGATGTATGCATGCACTTATATTTCCTTAATTTGAATCCTTGGTTAGCTTAGACTAGTGAGAGTGTTCATGATTTAAGTGTGGGGAGGTTGGGTTTGGAAATATTTGGTTTGAGAATTGGGTGTTGTATATTCTTGTGAAAATGTGCAAAACAATAGTTGAGCATATGTTCTTGCATTCAATATCTCAATCGTATGCATTGAGAAAAATAAAAGAAAAGAAAAAATAAATAGAAAAAAAAGAAAAAAAGGAGAAAAAGAAAAGAAAAAGAGCAAATAATAAAAGGGGACAAATGCCCCAAAGTAAATGGTGATAACAATGCATATGTACTGTACTCGAAATTAGGATGCATGAATATGTGGAAAACATGGTTAATGGATAGTTAGGTTTTGTATTTTGATTACATGGATTGTCCTAAGTTAGGTGGAAAGTTTGGGTTAATTAAGGATTCAAATTTTAGTCCACTTGACCAAATACAATCCTACCTTGACCCTAACCCCATTACAACCCTTAAAGACTTCTTGATATGTGTATTTGTGCATCAAATTATTTGTTGATTGGTAGAAGAAGAGCAATCCTTAGAAAGCAAGGTTAGTAGAGAATTGAGAGAATCGAATCTTAAACACTTGAGTGATTAGAGTGTATACACTTCCGGTGAGGGTTCGATGCTCGATTCTTTGTTCCCGGCTTTCATGAGCTATTTTCTTCTGCAAATCTACTTGTAATTTATTTTGAGATTCGAATTCGTGGAATCCAGTTTATATTTATTCTTGGAGAATTTATTTACTTTTAAACCAAGTAGGAAAGAGCATTTTGCATTTAGTTGCATTCATATAGATAGGTTGCATTTCATAAGTTTTACCATTCCTCTTCACTCTTTCATAGCTTCTCTTGAGCTTAGCATGAGGAGATGCTAATGTTTAAGTGTGGGAAGATTGATAAACCCCATTTTTAGAGTTTATCTTGTGCTTAATTTAGTAGATTTTATCCATTATTCTCACACTTATTCATATAATTCGCATGTTTTACATTTTTCTTCCTAATTTTGTACTATGATTGAAAACATGCTTTTTTGGCCTTAAATTTGCTAATGTTAATCCCCTTTTATTACCATTCGATGGCATGATATGTTTGCTGAGTGTTTTCAGGGTTTATAGGGCAGGAATGACTTAGAGGACGGAAAGGAAGCATGCAAAAGTGGAAGAAACGCAAGAAAATGATGTTTTGAGAAGCTGGCAGCAACGCGTACGCATGGGCATCGCGTACGCGTGACCAGTGCAGCAGATGAGCGACGCGTACGCGTGACATGATGTGTACGTGTGACCAGGATTTGTCAAGTGACGCGTACACGTGGACGACGTGTACGCGTGACAGAGCGTAACGTGCTGCATTACACAGAAGACGCTTGGGGCGATTTCTGGGCTATTTTTGACCAAGTTCAAAGCCCGAAAGTACAGATTAGAGGCTGCAGAGTGGAGGAATCATGGAGACACACCTTATTATTCACACATTAGATTTCAGATGTAGTTTTTTTAGAGGGAGAGTCTCTCTCCTCTCTCTAGGTTTTAGGGTTTTTACTTTTATTCTTCTCAAATTTAGATTTCTATTTGCTTTAATTTAGTTCTCTTCTACTTTTTAATTGTTCTAGTATTTTAGTTATTTACTTCTCCCATTGATTCCTTTATTTTGTTTTCTTAGTTTATGAGTTCATGTGTTACTCTCAATTTTCATATTAATGCAATTTATATTTTCCATGATTATTGTTGCTTTCTTTAGTTTGTGTTATTGATGCTTGCAATTCGTTGTCTAAATTTAATATTCCTTGTTACTTTTCTATGTTTTTATTTTGTGCCTTCCAAGTGTTTGATAAAATGCTTGGTTGGATTTTAAATTAGCTTTTTATGTTCTTAGCTTAGATTGAGTATTTTGGAGACTCTTGAATTGTTAAAGTCTCTTGTTGGTTGGTGATTGAAAGTTGCTAGTTGGCTTGAGCTTCACTAACTCTAGTCTTTGATTAGGACTTGTGAACTCAAGTTGAATTGCTCACTTGACTTACCTTCAATTGTTAGAGGTTAACTAAGTGAGAGAAAAAGGCAATTACCATCACAAGTGACTATGATAATGGGGATAGGAATTCCAATTATCAATCCTTGCTAGGACTTTTCTTAATTGTTATTTTATTTCCTTGTTATTTACATTACTTGCTCCTTATTTCAAAACCCAAAAAGATACAATCTCATAACCAATTATAAGTACACTTCCCTGCAATTCCTTGAGAGACGACCCGATGTTTAAATACTTCGGTTAATTTTATTGGGTTTGCTTAAGTGACAAACAATTTAAATTTGATTGAGGTTTAATTGTCAGTTTAGAACTATATTTATAACGCGCTTATTTTTTGTAAAATTCTTTACCGAAGATTTCTCCCCCATCAATAATGATGAACAAAAATTAAAGCTCACGAATATCGGCAAGTGCACCAGATCATTCAAGTAATACCATGGTGAGTGGATATCGTTCCCACGAGTATTAACGGATTGAGACAAGCAACGTCTAATTAAATATCTAATTAGATCGACCAAACCTTGAATGATGAATTGTGGATCTTAAAAAAAAAGAAGAAACAGAAGAAGAGAATTAGGAGAATGTGTATGGTCGAGAGAAAATCATTATATGAGAATATTGAAGGCTTTAGAGATATTTGATTCTTGGAAGAACAATGCTTATGCTTTCTTATTTAATTCGAGAAAAAAAAATTTCACAGCTAATCATTTATAACTAAACCCCAATCCCTTGGTGATTTAATTTCTCTAAACCCAATTAATCGTCAATCCCTTGGTCAACTAATTAAGTGAGAAGGTGAAGAACAATTTTGATTCTATTGCAACACAATCCTCAAAAACTATCAATAGCTGAATTATATGTCACTTATTCGAACTAGATCTAGATAAGTGAAGATAATGAGTTGATTTTTAAGCTAATTCCAAAATTAATTTTCCTAAATATAAAATTAGAATCCAAGACAGATTAAGAATATTTTTCAATAGTTCTACCCTTATTGACGAAGAATAAAACTCAATCTTGAAAAAGTAAAGAAGCATGAATTAAAATAAATAAAGTACTTACATTATTAATTCTAAAACTAAACAGAGCTCCTAACCTTCAACGGAGGAGGTTTAGTGACTCATGATAGAAACGAAACTAATCCTAATGAGAGAGATTTGTGATCTAATGGATGATCCACCCCCCTCTGTGAACAATGTTCACTTATTTATATCCTTAATTCTTTCTAGAATTCAAATTCAAAACTAACCCTAATATTTATCTTTCGAAAAGATAAGATAGCTAACTTCCTACTTCAAATTCAAATAAAATAATAAGTCAAACCTAATTTAGAAACAAAACCTAACAACTAAATCTTCATCTTTCTAGAAGGAGTTATTGATAAATAATCTTCTTGAATCTTGAATCTTCAATCTTCATATGCGATTTTAGGCTTCTAATAATTTGATAACTGAATTCGAGCCTTGTCAAGTGTTCAAGCATTGAATCCTGGGAGTTGAGGCTTAAGGCACGCCGAGCTTGCATCCTTAAATGTGGGCGTAGGCCCAATTTGACATTGCAGGAGAGTTGGTCCGCCAGGCTTGTGGTTGGGACACCAGGCTTGTGTGTTGCAAATGGAGGGACACCAGGATTATGAATAGAGACACCGGGCTTGTGGAATTTAATTAGAGGGGGACACTAGGCTTGTGGAATGGGTCGTCGAGCGTGTGTGTGGGTTGTCGGGCGTCCGTGCTGAAGGTTGGGCGTCCGGTTCACATGCTCTTTGGTCTGGTTGAATCATCCACGAACCAGTTTTGTGTTTCCTTGCTAAAAAGACCTTAATTCTTGCATATTTTGAGTCGAAAATACCTGGAAATACAATAATACTAACACAACTCCAAATATTTGATTAGTTATAAAATTTCACTAGAAAACATAAGAAATTTGATTAAAAATATAAGAAAACCCAAGGAAATAAATTAAAAAAACCCTAAAAACTACTTAAGATGACGTGTCATCATAACACCAAACTTAAAGCTTTGCTTGTTCTCAAGCGAAAAGAAATGTAAACAAAGTTTTTCTTAAGTGAAAAGAATTGAAGAGTTTGCAAAATTTGTAACACCCTACCACACAAAGCCTTATGCTATAGTCGTAAATCAGACGTAGTGAGTTATCACGACGCCTAAAAACAAAAGATACATACATATATTCGAAGAATAATATAACTAGGAGACTGGTGCACGAAATTACAATCACACTTTTGCAACTCCGCACAACTAACCAGCAAGTGCACTGGGTCGTCCAAGTAATACCTTACGTGAGTAAGGGTCGATCCCACGGAGATTGTCGGCTTGAAGCAAGCTATGGTTATCTTGTAACTCTTAGTCAGGTTATCAATAATTCTCAGATTTAATTGTAAAAAGTAAAAGAACATGAAATAAATACTTGTTATGCAGTAATGAAGAACAGGTTGAGGTTTTGGAGATGCTTTGTCTTCTGAATCTCTGCTTTCCTACTATCTTCTTCTTCATGCACGCAAGGCTCCTTCCATGGTAAGCTTTATGTTGGGCATCACCGTTGTCAATGGCTACTTCCCGTCCTCTTAGTGAAAATGTTTCAAATGCGCTGTCACCGCACGGCTAATCATCTGTCGGTTCTCGATCATGTCGGAATAGGATCCATTGATCCTTTTGCGTCTGTCACTACGCCCAACACTCGCGAGTTTGAAGCTCATCACAGTCATCCCTTCCCAGATCCTACTCAGAATACCACAGACAAGCTTTAGATGTTCCGGATCTCAGGAATGGCCGCCAATAATTCTAGCTTATACCACGAAGACTCTGATCTGGATCATGAGGCTAAGAGATATGCATTCAATCTAAGGTAGAACGGAGGTGGTTATCAGGCACGCGTTTATAGGTGAGAATGATGATGAGTGTCACAGATCAGCACATTCATCAGGTTTAGGTGCGAATGAATATCTTAGAATAGAAGCAAGCGTGATAGAATGGAAAACAGTAGTAATTGCATTAATTCATGAAGAACAGCAGAGCTCCTCACCCCCAATAATGGGGTTTAGAGACTCATGCCGTAGAAGATACAATATGAAACATGTAAAGTGTCATGAGGTACAAGATGAATCACTAAAAGTAGTTTTTATAGTAAACTAGTGACCTAGGGTTACAGAAAATGAGTAAGCTAGGGTGTTTAGTGTAAAAATCCACTTTCGGGGCCCACTTGGTGTGTGCTTGGACTGAGCATTGAAGCTTTCATGTGTAGAGACTTTTCTTGGAGTTAAACACCAACTTTTGTGCCAGTTTGGGCGTTTAACTCCAGCTTTTATGCCAGTTCTGGCGTTAAATGCCAGAATTCTTAAGCTGACTTGGAACGCCGGTTTGGGCCATCAAACCTTGGGCAAAGTATGGACTATTATATATTGCTGGAAATCCCAGGATGTCTACTTTCCAACGCAATTGAGAGCGTGCCAATCGGGCTTCTGTAGCTCCATAAAATCCACTTCGAGTGCAGAGAGGTCAGAATCCAATAGCATCTGCAGTCCTTTTTCAGCCTCTGAATCAGATTTTTGCTCAGGTCCCTCAATTTCAGCCAGAAAATACCTGAAATCACAGAAAAATACACAAACTCATAGTAAAGTCCAGAAAAGTAAATTTTAAATAAAAACTAATAAAATACAATAAAAACTAACTAAAATATACTAAAAACATACTAAAAACAATGCCAAAAAGCGTATAAATTATCCGCTCATCACAACACCAAACTTAAATTGTTGCTTGTCCCCAAGCAACTAAAAATCAAATAGGATAAAAAGAAGAGAATATACAATGAATTCCAAAAATATCTATGAAGATCAGTATTAATTAGATGACCGGGGCTTTTAGCTTTTTGCCTCTGAATAGTTTTGGCATCTCACTTTATCCTTTGAAGTTCAGAATGATTGGCTTCTATAGGAACTCAGAATCCAGATAGTGTTATTGATTCTCCTAGTTAAGTATGTTGATTCTTGAACACAGCTACTTTATGAGTCTTGGCCGTGACCCTAAGCATTTTGTTTTCCAGTATTACCACCGGATACATAAATGCCACAGACACATAACTGGGTGAACCTTTTCAGATTATGACTCAACTTTGCTAGAGTCCCCAATTAGAAGTGTCCAGAGCTCTTAAGCACACTCTTTTTGCTTTGGACCATGACTTTAACCGCTCAGTCTCAAGTTTTCACTTGACACCTTCACGCCACAAGCACATGATTAGGGACAGCTTGGTTTAGCCGCTTAGACCAGGATTTTATTCCTGTGGGCCCTCCTATCCACTGATGCTCAAAGCCTTAGATCCTTTTTATTACCCTTGCCTTTTGATTATGGACTAAAAATAAGACTCAAAAATAAATATAAGAGCAGACCCATAATAATAGAAGACAGAAAATTAAAAGCAGAAAAATGAATGACTCTTAAAGTAGACTCTTAATAATAAAGGTTATCACAGAGTTAGGACTCAACAACCTTGATTTTGAGAAGTGGATGCTCCCTCAATCTGTGGGGTGCTTGGTCCTTCAAGGGAGAGCTTCTGGCGCTTCAGCTCCTGTAGCTCACACCCATGCTTCTCCTGTTCCTTCAGCAGCTTGCAGAGCATGCAGTTTTGATTCTGCTGTTCTTCCTTAAGTTGTTCCATAACTTCTTGCAGCTTGGTAACAGATGCTTCTAGGCGGGTCCAGTAGTTAGGTTCAGGAATTTCTGGGAGAAACTCCTGCGCCCTCCTTTTAATGGAGTTGTCTTGCACTTGTCCTTCCATTGACTTCTTGGTGATTGGGTGTTCGATTGGGATGAATTCATCTACTCCCATCCTCACCCCAACATCTTTACATAGTAGAGAAATTAAGATTGGGTACGCCAATTTGGCTTCAGTGGAGTTCTTGTTTGCAATTGTGTAAATCTCACAAGAAATCAGATGATGAATCTTCACTCCTTTCCCCAGCATAATACAATGAATTATCACTGCTCTTTTGACAGTGACCTCAGAGCGGTTGCTAGTGGGCAATATAGAATGCCTAATGAAGTCCAACCAGCCTCTTTGGTGCACGAAATTGTGATCATCAATGGCGCCAACAACTTGGTATGCACAATTGTAATCTCAACTCTTTATCACAACTTCGCACAACTAACCAGCAAGTGCACTGGGTCGTCCAAGTAATAAACCTTACGTGAGTAAGGGTCGATCCCACGGAGATTGTCGGCCTGAAGCAAGCTATGGTAACCTTGTAAATCTCAGTCAGGCGGATTCAAATGGGTATGGTGAATTGATAATAAAAACATAAATAAATTATAAACTAGGATAGAGATACTTATGTAATTCATTGGTGAGAATTTCAAATAAGCGTATAGAGATGCTTTCATTCCTCCTGAACCTCTGCTTTCCTGCTGTCTTCATCCAATCATTCCTACTCCTTTCCATGGCAAGCTTTATGTAGGGCATCACCGTTGTCAATGGCTACATCCCATCCTCTCTGTGAAAATGGTCCAATGCGCTGTCACTGCATGGCTAATCATCTGTCGGTTCTCGATCATACTGGAATAGGATTTACTATCCTTTTGCGTCTGTCACTACGCCCAGCACTCGCGAGTTTGAAGCTCGTCACAGCCATCCCTTCCCAAATCCTACTCGGAATACCACAGACAAGGTTTAGACTCTCTGGATCTCAGGAATGGCCGTCCATGGGTTCTAACTTAAACCACAAAGATTCTAATATCTCGGACTCGGTCCTCTGTATTAGATATCTAAGAGATATTCATTCTAGCTTGTTTGCATGTAGAACGGAAGTGTTTGTCAGGCACGCATTCATAAGTGAGAATGATGATGAGCGTCACATAATCATCACATTCATCATGTTCTTGGGTGCGAATGGATATCTTAGAATAGGAATAAGCTTGAATTGAATAGAAAAACAATAGTACTTTGCATTAATTCATGAGGAACAGCAAAGCTCCACACCTTAATCTATGGTGTGTAGAAACTCTACCGTTGAAAATACATAAGTGATGAAGGTCCAGGCATGGCCGAGAGGCCAGCCCTCAAACGTGATCTAAAGATGAAACTAAAGATGTAAATACTATAGTAAAAAGTCCTATTTATACTAAACTAGTTACTAGGGTTTACAGAAATGAGTAAATGATGAAGAAATCCACTTCTGGGGCCCACTTGGTGTGTGCTTGGGCTGAGCATTGAGCTTTACACGTGTAGAGGCTTCTCTTGGAGTTGAACGCCAGTTTGTAACCTGTTTCTGGCGTTTAACTCCAATTTGCAACCTGTTTCTGGCGTTTAACTCCAGAATGCAGCATGGAACTGGCGTTGAACGCCAGTTTGCATCATCTAAACTCACAAAAAGTATAAACTATTATATATTGCTGGAAAGCCCTGAATGTCTACTTTTCAACGCAATTGAAAGCGTGCCATTTGGAGTTAAGTAGCTCCAGAAAATCCACTTTGAGTGCAGGGAGGTCAGAATCCAACAGCATCTGCAGTCCTTCTTCAATCTCTGAATCTGTTTTTTCCTCAAGTCCCTCAATTTCAGCCAGAAAATACCTGAAATCACAGAAAAACACACAAACTCATAGTAAAGTCCAGAAATGTGAATTTTAATTAAAAACTTATAAGAAAAACTAATTAAATTATACTGAAAACTGAGTAAAAACAATGCCAAAAAGCGTATAAATTATACGCTCATCACAACACCAAACTTAAATTGTTGCTTTTCCCAAGCAACTGAAAATCAAATAGGATAAAAATAAGAGAATATACTATAAATTCCAAAATAGCAATGAAACTTAGCTCCAATCAGATGAGAGGGACTTGTAGCTTTTTGCCTCTTGAATAGTTTTGGCATCTCACTTTATCCATTGAAGTTCAGAATGATTGGCATCTATAGGAACTCAGAGTTCAGATAGTGTTATTGATTCTCCTAGTTCAGTATGTTGATTCTTGAACACAGCTACTTTATGAGTCTTGGCCGTGGCCCTAAGCACTTTGTTTTCCAGTATTACCACCAGATACATAAATGCCACAGACACATAACTGGGTGAACCTTTTCAGATTGTGACTCAGCTTTGCTAAAGTCCCCAATTAGAGGTGTCCAGGGTTCTTAAGCATACTCTTCTTCTTTTTTTTGCTTTGGACCTTGACTTTAACCGCTTAGTCTCAAGTTTTCACTTGAGACCTTCATGCCACAAGCACATGGTTAGGGACAGCTTGGTTTAGCCGCTTAGGCCAGGATTTTATTCTTTTAGGCCCTCCTATCCACTGATGCTCAAAGCCTTGGATCCTTTTTATTACCCTTGCCTTTTGGTTTTAATGGCTATTGGCTTTTTGCTCTTGCCTTTTGTTTTAAAGAGCTTTTGGCTTTTTCTGCTTGCTTTTTCTTTTTCTTTCTTTTTTTTCGCTATTTTTTTTCTTCTTTTTTTTTCTGCAAGCTTTTGTATTCACTGCTTTTTCTTTCTTCAAGAATCAGTTTTATGATTTTTCATATTATCAAATAACATTTCTCCTTTTTCCTTATTCTTTAAAAGCCAACATATTTAACATTCCAAAACAACAACTTTCAAAAGACATATGCACTGTTCAAGCATTCATTCAGAAAACAAAAAGTATTATCACCAAATCAAAATAATTAAACCAGTTTCAAGGATAAATTCGAAACCATGTACTTCTTGTTCTTTTGTAATTAAAACAGTTTTCATTTAAGAGAGGTGATGGATTCATATTCATAACTTTAAGGCATAGACACTTAGACACTAGTGATCATATAGTAAAGACACAAACATAAATAAAACATAAAGCTCAAAAATCGAAAAAACAGTAAAATAAATAGACAAGGAGATTAAGGAATGAGTCCACCTTAGTGAGGGTGACATCTTCCTCTTCTTGAAGAACCAATGGTGCTTTTGAGCTCCTCTATGTCTCTTCCTTGCCTTTGTTGCTCCTTCCTCATAGCTCTTTGATCTTCTCTAACTTCATGGAGGATGATGGAGTGCTCTTGGTGTTCCACCCTTAGTTGTCCCATGTTGGAACTTAATTCTCCTAGGGAGGTGTTGATTTGCTCCCAATAGTTTTGTGGAGGAAAGTGCATCCCTTGAGGTATCTCAGGGATTTCATGGTGGGGGATTTCCTCATGCTCTTGTTGAGGTCCATGATATCTTGTTTGCTCCATCCTTTTCTTAGTGATGGGCTTGTCCTCTTCAATGAGAATGTCTCTGGCCTTAGGTGCCCTAGATGGTTATGGAAAAACAAAAAGCAATACTTTTACCATACCAAACTTAGAAGGTTTGCTCGTCCCCGAGCAAAAGAAGAAAGAAGTGAGTAGAAGAAGAAGAAAATGGAGGAGATGGAGGTGTGTGAATGGTTCGGTCAAGGGGGTTTAGGTGGTTATGATATGTGAAAAGGAAAGAGTGATGGTCTGAATTTAAGTGGGTGGGTGTAGGTGGGTTGTATGATGGTTTTGTAGGAGGAATGGAGGTGATTGGTGGAGGTTAATTGAGGAAGAATGTTATGAAAAGGTGTGAAGATGAGAGAAGAAGTGGTAGGGATCCTGTAGGGTCTACAGATCCAGTGGGGCCAAGGACTTAACATCCCTGCTCCAATTAGGCGTGTAAAATGCCCTTGCTATGCAATCCTGGCGTTTAACGCCAGACTGCTGCCTGTTTCTGGCGTTAAACGCCCAAATCTAGCTTGTTTCTGGCGTTTAATGCTAGACAGATGCTTGTTTCTGGCGTTTAAATGCCAGACTGCTCTCCTCCAGGGTGTGCTGTTTTTTTTCTGCTGTTTTTCATTTTGTTTTTGATTTTTTAGTAGTTTTTGTGACTCCACATGATCATCAACCTAATAAAACACGAAATAACAATAGAAAATAAATAAATATAATTAGATAACATTGGGTTGCCTCCCAACAAGAACTTCTTTAATGTCAATAGCTTGACAGTGAGCTCTCATGGAGCCTCACAGATGTTCAGAGCATTGTTGGAACCTCCCAACACCAAACTTAGAGTTTGAATGTGGGGGTTCAACACCAAACTTAGAGTTTTGTTGTGGCCTCCCAACACCAAACTTAGAGTTTGACAGTAGGGCTCTGGTTGACTCTGTAGTGAGAGAAGCTTTTCATGTTTCCTCTCCATGGTTATAGAAGGAGATCCTTGAGTTTTAAACACAAGGTTGTCCTCATTCAGTTGAAGGATCAATTCTCCTCTGTCCACATCAATCACAGCTCTTGTTGTGGCTAGGAAGGGTCTTCCAAGGATGATGGATTCATCCTCATCCTTCCCAGTGTCTAGGATTATGAAATCAATAGGGATGTAAAGGCCTTTAACCTTTACTAGCACATTCTCTACTTGTCCATAAGCCTATTTTCTTGAGTTGTCTGCCATCTCTAATGAGATTCTGGCAGCTTGCACCTCAAAGATTCCCAGTTTCTCCATTACAGAGAGTGGCATGAGGTTTATCCCTGACCCAAGATCACATAGAGCCTTCTCAAAGGTCATGGTGCCTATGGTACAAGGTATTAAGAATTTTCCAGGATCCTGTTTCTTCTGAGGCAATGTCAGTTGATCCAGATTACTCAGTTCATGGATGAGCAAGGGAGATTCATCTTCCCAAGTCTCATTACCAAATAATTTGGCATTCAGCTTCATGATTGCACCAAGGTACTTGGCAACTTGCTCTTCAGTAACATCCTCATTCTCTTCAGAAGAAGAATACTCATCAGAGCTCATGAATGGCATAAGGAGGTTCAATGGAATCTCTATGGTCTCTAGATGAGCCTCAGATTCCTTTGGTTCCTCAAGGGGAAACTCCTTGTTGATCACTGGACGTCCCAGGAGGTCTTCCTCACTGGGATTCACGTCCTCTCCCTCCCTTGTAGGTTCGGCCATGATGGTTAAATCAATGGCCTTGCACTATCTTTTTGGATTCTCTTCTGTACTGCTTGGGAGAGTACTAGGAGGAGTTTCAGTGACTCTTTTACTCAGCTGGCCCACTTGTGCCTCTAAATTTCTAATGGAGGACCTTGTTTCATTTATGAAACTTAAAGTGGCCTTAGATAGATCAGAGACTATATTTGCTAAGCTAGATGGATTCTGCTCAGAATTCTCTGTCTGTTGCTGAGTGGATGATGGAAAAGACTTGCTATTGCTAAACCTGTTTCTTCCACCATTATTAAAGCCTTGTTGAGGCTTTTGTTGATCCTTCCATGAGAAATTTGGATGATTTCTCCATGAAGGATTATAGGTGTTTCCAAAGGGTTCACCCATGTAATTCACCTCTGCTATTGCAGGGTTCTCAGGATCATAAGCTTCTTCTTCAGAAGATGCCTCTTTAGTACTGTTGGATGATTCCTTCAATCCATTCAGACTCTGAGAGATCATATTGACTTGCTGAGTCAATATTTTATTCTGAGCCAATATGGCATTCAGAGTATCAATTTCAAGAACTCCCTTCCTCATAGGCGTCCTATTACTCACAGGATTCCTTTCAGAAGTGTACATGAACTGGTTATTTGCAACCATGTCAATGAGTTTTTGAGCTTCTGCAGGCGTTTTCTTTAGGTGAATGGATCCGCCTGCAGAATGGTCCAGTGACATCTTTGATAGCTCAGACAGACCATCATAGAATATATCCAGGATGGTCCATTCTGAAAGCATGTCAGAAGGACACTTTTTTGTCAGCTCCTTGTATCTCTCCCAAGCTTCATAGAGGGATTTACCTTCCTTTTGTTTGAAGGTTTGAACATCTACTCTAAGCATACTAAGCTTTTGAGGAGGAAAGAACTTGGCTAAGAAAGCCGTGACCAGCTTATCCCAAGAGTTCAGGCTATCTTTAGGTTGAGAGTCCAACCATACTCTAGCTCTGTCTCTTACAGCAAACGGGAAAAGCATAAGCCTGTAGACCTCAGGATCAACCCCATTGGTCTTAATAGTATCACATATCTGCAAGAATTCAGTTAAGAACTGAAAAGGATCTTCAGATGGAAGTCCATGAAACTTGCAGTTTTGTTGCATCAGAGAAACTAATTAAGGTTTAAGCTCAAAGTTGTTTGCTCCAATGGTAGGGATTGAGATGCTTCTTCCATGTAAATTGGAATTTGGTGCAGTAAAGTCACCAAGCATCTTTCTTGCATTGTTATTATTTTCGGCCATGTCTCCTTCTTTTTCAAAAATTTCTGTCAGATTTTCTCTAGAGAGTTGGGCTTTAGCTTCCCTTAGCTTCCTCTTCAGAGTTCTTTCAAGTTCGGGATCAGCTTCAATAAGAATGTCCTTATCCTTGTTCCTGCTCATATGAAAAAGAAGAAAATAGAAAAGAAAATATGGAATTCTCTATGTCACAGTATAGAGATTCTTTTATGTGAGTAGAAGAAGACATGAATAGAAGATGGAGAATCCAAACACAAGGGTGAGGAGTAGGTTCGAATTCTTAGATGAAGAGGAGTGTTAGTGGATAAATAAATAATTAGAAGGAGATGAGAGAGAGGGAATTTCGAAAATTAAAAATAAAATTTAAAGTTAAATTCAAAAATTAAAATTGAAATCAAATTAAATTGAAATTAAAACAATTAGTTAATTAAAAAGGAAATTTGAAAAAGAGGGAAGGGATTTTCGGAAATTAGAGATAGAGAGTTAGTTAGGTAGTTTTGAAAAAGATATGATTGAAACAAAAAGATAGGATTGGTTTGAAAATGATTTGAAAATTAAATTTTGAAAAGAAAGGAAGTTAGAAAAGATTTTGAAATTGATTTTGAAAAAGATATGATTGAAACTTAATTTGAAAAAGATTTGAAAAAGAAATTTAAAAAGATTTGATTTTGAAATCAAAGTTGATTACTTGACTAACAAGAAACTAAAGAGATATGATTCTAGAGTTTAAAGGTTGAATCTTTCTTAATAGGCAAGTGACAAACTTAAAATTTTTATATCAATCACATTAATTGTTAGTAAAGATTTTGAAATTATGAAACAAAATAAGAAAAAGATTTTGAAAATCAATCATAAAGTTTTCAAAAATATGAAGGAAAAATTGAAAAAGATTTGATTTTTGAAAAAGATTTGAAAAAGATAGAATTTTTAAAATGAAAATTTGATTTGACTCATAAGAAACAACTAATTTTGAAAAATTTTTGAAAAAGTCAACCCAAATTTATGAAATTTTATGATAGAATAGGGGAAAGATATTTTTTGATTTTTGAATTTTTAATGTAGAAAGAGAAAAAAGGAAAAGATATCTTTTTGATGTTTTTCTCTTTTTTTTTCATTAAACAGCAAGAATGAAACAAAACATGAAGAATTAAGATCAAAACCAAAAATGCATGCAAAAACACTATGAATGTCAAGATGAACACCAAGAACACTTTGAATGTCAAGATGAACACCAAGAACTTATTTTTGAAAAATTTTCAAGAAAAGAAAACATGCAAGACACCAAACTTAAAAATTTTTATTCTTTAGACATTAATAATTCAATAATGCATATGAAAAAGAAGGAAAGACACAAAACAAGAAAATATGAAGATCAAACAAGAAGATTGGCCAAGAACAACTTGAAGATCGTGAAGAATGCAATGCATGAAATTTTCGAAAATAATTTTTTTTTAGAAAATTAAAAAGATGCAATTGACACCAAACTTAAAACTTGACTCTAAACTCAAACAAGAAACACAAAAAATATTTTTGATTTTATGATTTTATAAATTTTTTTGATTTTTCGAAAATTAATTGGGAAAAATGAAAAAAGAAGAAATTATTTTTTTTCTTTTTATGGATTTTCGAAAATTTATTTTTAGAAAAACAAAAACAAGGAAAAAATTTTTGAAAAATTTTTGAAAACTTTTTGAAAACAAAATAAAAGTTGGAACAAGAAGAAAATTACCTAATCTGAGTAACAAGATGAACCGTCAGTTGTCCAAACTCGAACAATCCCCGGCAACGGCGCCAAAAACTTGGTGCACGAAATTGTGATCATCAATGGCGCCAACAACTTGGTACGCACAATTGTAATCTCAACTCTTTATCACAACTTCACACAACTAACCAGCAAGTGCACTGGGTCGTCCAAGTAATAAACCTTACGTGAGTAAGGGTCGATCCCACGGAGATTGTCGGCCTGAAGCAAGCTATGGTCACCTTGTAAATCTCAGTCAGGCGATTCAAATGGGTATGGTAAATTGATAATAAAAACATAAATAAAATATAAACTGGGATAGAGATACTTATGTAATTCATTGGTGAGAATTTCAGATAAGCGTATAGAGATGCTTTCGTTCCTCCTGAACCTCTGCTTTCCTGCTGTCTTCATCCAATCATTCCTACTCCTTTCCATGGCAAGCTTTATGTAGGGCATCACCGTTGTCAATGGCTACATCCCATCCTCTCTGTGAAAATGGTCCAATGCACTGTCACTGCATGGCTAATCATCTGTCAGTTCTCGATCATACTGGAATAGGATTTACTATACTTTTGCGTCTGTCACTACGCCTAGCACTCGCGAGTTTGAAGCTCGTCACAGCCATCCCTTCTCAGATCCTACTCGGAATACCACAAACAAGATTTAGACTTTCTGGATCTCAGGAATGGCCGTCCATGGGTTCTAACTTATACCACGAAGATTCTAATATCTCGGACTTGGTCCTCTGTATTAGATATCTAAGAGATGTTCATTCTAGCTTGTTTGCATGTAGAACGGAAGTGTTTGTCAGGCACGCGTTCATAAGTGAGAATGATGATGAGCGTCACATAATCATCACATTCATCATGTTCTTGGGTGCGAATGGATATCTTAGAATAGGAATAAGCTTGAATTGAATAGAAAAACAATAGTACTTTGCATTAATTCATGAGGAATAGCAGAGCTCTACACCTTAATCTATGGTGTGTAGAAATTCTATCGTTGAAAATACATAAGTGATGAAGGTCCAGGCATGGCCGAGAGGCCATCCCCCAAACGTGATCTAAAGATGAAACTAAAGATGTAAATACAATAGTAAAAAGTCCTATTTATACTAAACTAGTTACTATGGTTTACAGAAATGAGTAAATGATGCAGAAATCCACTTCTGGGGCCCACTTGGTGTGTGCTTGGGCTGAGCATTGAGCTTTACTCGTGTAGAGGCTTCTCTTGGAGTTGAACGCCAGTTTGTAACCTGTTTCTGGCGTTTAACTTCACTTTGCAACCTGTTTCTGGCGTTTAACTCTAGAATGCAGCATGGAACTGGCGTTGAACGCCAGTTTGCATCATCTAAACTGGGGCAAAGTATGGACTATTATATATTTCGGGAAAGCCCTGGATGTCTACTTTCCAACGCAATTGAGAGCGCACCATTTGAAGTTCTGTAGCTCCAGAAAATCCACTTTGAGTGCAAGGAGGTTAGAATCCAACAAGATCTGCAGTCCTTCTTCAACCTCTAAATCTGATTTTTGCTCAAGTCCCTCAATTTCAGCCAGAAAATACTTGAAATCATAGAAAAACACACAAACTCATAGTAAAGTCCAGAAATGTGAATTTTAATTAAAAACTAATAAAAATATACTAAAAACTAATTAAATTATACTGAAAACTGTGTAAAAACAATGCCAAAAAGCATATAAATTATCCGCTCAGCACTCTTGCAACTGGTTTGAGATCTCCCCTCTTGAGTTGGTTTGGGAAACCTTTTGAATTGGTTATCCACTTAGTTCTAGGGAGGCATATGTCCTATAGAACTTGATCTAACCCCTTATCTACTCTCACCATTCTCCTATTAAAGGATTCTAGATCATCTTGTAGTTGAGGCAGTTTGAAGACCTCTCTTATTTTGTCCAGATGGAAGTAAATAAGCCTCCCTCTGACCATAGTTCGGTATGTGTGAAAGGCGGTTCTAGTTATTCTCTGCTTATCTATTAACCACAGATTTGAGTAGAATTCCTGAACCATGTTTCTTCCAACCTTTGTCTCAGGATTGGCTAGAATTTCCCATCCTCTGTTTCGAATTTGCTCTTGGATCTCCGGATATTCATCTTCTTTTAAATTGAATTTAACTTCCGAGATCACTGACCTCAGACCCATTATTTTTTGGTAATGGTCTGCATGCTCTTTGGTTAAGAACCTCTCTTGATTCCAAAGACTCTTTGGAGTATTCTCTTTCTTGCGTCTTGAATTGGTTTGTTTTCCCTTAGGTGCCATGATCTTGATGAGTCTTAGCTCAGTGATCACGGAAAAACATACCAAACTTAGAGGTTTGCTTGCCCTCAAGCAAAAGAAAGGAAAGGTGGGAGAGAGGAGAAGAGCCAAATTCGAATGGTGGAGAGGAGGGGATGGCCGAATGTATATTTATAAGAGGAGGGGAGGGATTTCGAAAAATTTGAAAGAGATATGACATAGAGATATGATTGATGGAAGAAAATAAAATCATGATATGAAAAAGATGAGATTTGTAATTGAAAAAGATATAAAGATGTTAAATCTGAAAATTTGGTTATGCATCTAAGAAATAAGAGATGATATGATGAGTTGAAAAAGATTTGGAAAGAAATTAAGAGGATAATTGAGTTTTTGAAAATATTTGGGAAGGATCTGAAAGAAAATTGAAAAGAGATTTAGAAAATTGATGAATTTTGGAAAATTGAGGGTGAATGATGAAAGTTTGAAACATGTTCATGCAGAAAATTATGAGTCAAAACATGAAAATTTGAAAAAAAAATTTGAAGTTGGAAACAAAATCTCCTCCCCCTGCCTTTCTGGCTTTAAACGCCCAGAATGGTATCCATTCTGGCATTTAACGCCCAATTGTTGGCCATTATGGGCGTTTAACGCCCAGCCAGGTACCCTGGCTGGCGTTAAACACCAGAAACCCCTTTATCACTGGGCGTTTTTCTGAACGCCCAGGATGCTGCAATTCTGGCGTTAAACGCCCAGAATGGTACCCATTCTGGCGTTTAATGCCCAAAATGCCCTTTACTGGCATTTTCTTGCCAGCAAGCTGCTTTTCTCTGCTTTTTGCACTGAATCCTTCTGTAACTCTGTGAATTCCTTCAATTTTGATGATTAACCTTTGAAGAAAAATGTATATCAAACTTCTACAAGTATTAATTTAAACAAATAACTTGCTAATGGCTGGGTTGCCTCCCAGTAAGCGCTTCTTTATTGTCTTTAGCTGGACCTTTACTAAGCTTCATTCAAGCCTCAGTTTTAAGCATTCTTGCTCAAAATTATTTTCAAGATAATGTTTGATTCTCTATCCATTAACAATGAACTTTTTGTCAGAATCAATATCTTGAAGCTCAACATATCCATATGGTGACACTCCTGTAATGACATATGGTCCCCTCCACCGGGATTTTAATTTCCCGGGGAATAATCTGAGCCTAGAGTTGAACAGCAGAACTTTTTGTCCTAGCTCAAAGACTCTGGATGACAATTTCTTGTCATGCCACTTTTTTGCTTTTTCCTTATAAATTTTTGCATTTTCAAAAGCATTGAGTCTGAACTCCTCTAGCTCATTTAGCTGGAGCAATCTTTTCTCACCAGCTAACTTAGCATCCATGTTTAGGAATCTGGTTGCCCAGTAGGCTTTATGTTCCAGTTCCACGGACAGATGACAGGCCTTTCCATACACAAGCTGGTATGGAGAGGTTCCTATAGGAGTCTTGAATGCTGTTCTGTATTCCCACAGAGCATCATCTAAGCTCTTTGCCCAATCCTTTCTACAGGAATTACAGTCTGTTCCAGGATTCTCTTTAGTTCTCTATTAGAGTTTTCATACTGCCCATTTGTCTGTGGATGATACGGAGTTGCTACTTTGTGGCTAATTCCATATCGAACCATAGTAGAGTAAAGCTGTTTATTGCAGAAATGGGTGCCCCCATCACTGATTAGTACTCTGGGAACACCAAATCTGCTGAAAATATGTTTCTGGAGGAACTTCAGCACAGTCTTGGTATCATTAGTGGGTGTGGCAATTGCCTTCACCCATTTAGATACGTAGTCTACTGCCACCAGAATGTAAGTGTTTGAGTATGATGGTGGGAAAGGACCCATGAAGTCAATACCCCATACATGAAACAACTCAATCTCTAAGATCCCTTGTTGAGGCATGGCATAACCATGAGGCAAGTTACCAGCTCTTTGGCAACTATCACAGTTACGCACAAATTCTCGGGCAGGCCAATAGAAGCCACATTGGAGGACTTTAGTGGCTGTTCGCTCACTTCCGAAATGTCCTCCATACTGTGATCCATGGCAATGCCACAGGATCTTCTGTGCCTCCTATCTAGGGACGCATCTGCGGATCATTCCGTCTGCGCATCTCTTAAAGAGATATGGTTCATCCCATAAGTAGTACTTTGCATCAGAAATTAGTTTTTTCTTTTGCAACCTGCTGTACTCCTGGGGTATGAACCTCACAGCTTTATAATTTGCAATGTCTGCAAACCATGGTGCTTCCTGAATGGCAAAAATTTGTTTATCCGGAAAGGTCTCAGAGATCTCAGTAGGAGGGAGGGACGCCCCTGCTACTGGTTCTATCCGGGACAGGTGATCAGCTACCTGGTTTTCTGTCCCTTTTCTGTCTCTTATTTCTATATCAAACTCTTGCAGAAGCAACACCCATCTTATGAGCCTGGGTTTTGAATCCTGCTTTGTGAGTAGATATTTAAGAGTAGCATGGTCAGTATATACAATCACTTTTGAACCTACTAAATAGGATCTAAACTTGTCAATGGCATAAACCACTGCAAGTAACTCCTTTTCTGTGGTTGTGTAATTCTTCTGTGCGTCATTTAGAACACGACTGGCATAGTAAATGACGTGCAGAAGCTTGTTATGCCTTTGTTCCAACACTGCACCAATGGCATGGTCACTGGCATCACACATTAATTCGAATGGTAATGTCTAGTCAGGTGCAGAGATGACTGGTGCTGTGAGCAGCTTGGCTTTCAGGGTCTCAAACGCCTGCAGACACTCTGTGTCAAACACAAATGGTGTGTCAGCAGCTAGCAGGTTGCTTAGATGTTTTGCAATTTTCGAAAAATCCTTTATGAACCTCCTATAAAATCCTGCATGTCCCAGAAAGCTTCTAATTGCCTTAACATTGGAAGGTGGTGGTAATTTCTCAATTACCTCTACCTTGGCTTGATCCACCTCTATCCCCTTGCTTGAAATTTTTTGCCCAAGGACAATTCCTTCAGTTACCATAAAGTGACATTTTTCCCAGTTTAAGACCAGGTTAGTCTCTTGGCACCTTTTCAGGACAAGTGCTAGATGATCAAGATAGGAGCTGAATGAGTCTCCAAATACTGAGAAGTCATCCATGAAGACTTCCAGGAACTTCTCTACCATATCAGAGAAGATAGAGAGCATGCACCTCTGAAAGGTTGCAGGTGCAGTGCACAGACCAAATGGCATTCTTCTGTAAGCAAATACTCCAGATGGACATGTGAATGCTGTTTTCTCTTGGTCTTGAGGATCCACTATAATTTGGTTGTAGCCTGAATAGCCATCCAAAAAGCAGTAGTATTCATGGCCTGCTAGTCTCTCTAGCATCTGGTCTATGAATGGTAAAGGAAAATGATCCTTTCTGGTGGCTGTATTGAGCCTTTTGTAGTCAATACACATACGCCACCCTGTAACTGTTCTTGTGGGAACCAGTTCATTCTTTTCATTATGAACCACTATCATGCCTGCCTTCTTGGGGACAACTTGGACAGGGCTCACCCAGGGGCTATCAGAAATAGGATAAATAATCCCAGCCTCTAGTAACTTAGTGACCTCTTTCTGCACCACTTCCTTCATGGCTGGATTTAGCCGCCTCTGTGGTTGAACCACTGGCTTAGCATCATCCTCCAATAGGATCTTGTGCATGCATCTTGCTGGGCTAATGCCCTTAAGATCGCTTATGGACCACCCAAGAGCTGTCTTGTGTGTCCTTAGCACTTGAATTAGTGCTTTATCTTCCTGTGGATTTAAAGCAGAGCTTATGATCACTGGAAAAGTGTCACCCTCTCCCAGAAATGCATATTTTAGGGATGGTGGTAGTGGTTTGAGCTCTGGTTTAGGAGGTTTCTCCTCTTCCTGAGGGATTTTTAAAGGTTCTTTTATTTCCTCTGGTTCCTCCAAATCAGGTTGAACATCTTTAAAGATGTCCTCTAGCTCTAATTCAAGACTCTCAGTCATATTGATCTCTTCCACTAAAGAGTCAATAATATCAGTGCTCATGCAGTCATTTGATGTGTCTGGATGCTGCATAGCTTTGACAGCATTTAACTTGAACTCATCCTCATTGACTCTCAGGGTCACTTTCCCTTTTTGTACATCAATAAGAGTTCGTCCAGTTGCTAGGAAAGGTCTTCCTAGAATGAGAGTTGCACTCTTGTGCTCCTCCATTTCCAGCACTACATAGTCAGTGGAAAAGGCAAATGGCCTAACCTTGACAATCATGTCCTCAATGATGCCTGATGGATATTTAATGGAGTCATCAGCAAGTTGAAGACATATCCGGGTTGGTTTGACTTCTTCAGTCAACCCAAGCTTTCTGATAGTGGATGCAGGTATTAGGTTGATACTTGCTCCAAGGTCACATAGAACTATCTTGGTACAAGCACCCTCTAATGTGCATGGTATCATAAAGCTTCCTGGGTCTTGAAGCTTTTCTGGTAAGCTTTTCAGAATGACTGCACTGCATTCTTCAGTGAGAAACACTCTTTCAATTTCTCTCCAATCCTTCTTATGACTTAAGATCTCTTTCATGAACTTAGCATAAGAGGGTATTTACTCAAGTGCCTCTACAAACGGGATCTTTATTTCAAGAGTCCTGAGATAGTCTGCAAAGCGGGCAAATTGTTTATCCTGTTCTGCTTGGCAGAGCTTCTGAGGATAAGGCATCTTGGCTTTATATTCTTCAACCTTAGTTGCTGCAGGTTTTTTCCCTACAGAAGTGGTTGGAGAAGCCTTCTTAGAGGGGTTACTATCAGCACTTGCATGTGTCTGATCCCTCATTGGCATTTGAACGCCAGGATTGGGTGCTGGATGGGCGTTTAACGCCAGCTTTCCATCCTTTTCTGGCGTTTGAACGCCATAACTAGACAAGGAATGGGCATTTAACGCCAACTTTTCCCCCTTTTCTGGTGTTTGAACGCCAGAGTTATTCCTCTCTGGTCTCTTGGTGTCCTCAGAGGGATTTTGGGCAGTGGTTTGGTCATCTTCTGTCATTTATTCCTTTCTTGACTTTTTGCTACCTTGAGCTGAGTTATTCAATGTCTTCCCGCTCCTTAGTTGGACAGCTTGGCATTCTCCTGTTATCTTTTTAGATAGCTGCTATCTTGTCTGATTCAATTGTGCTTCTATATTCTTGTTAGCATTTTTAGTGTCTTGGAGCATCTCTTTGAATTCTGCTAATTATTTTGTCATAAGGAGTAATTGCTGATTAAGTTCAACAATCTGTTCTTGAGGATTAGGATCAGTAGTTACTGCCATAGCCTCTTCTTTTATGGGGGACTCACTGTTTGAGTATAGATGTTGATTTCTAGCAACTGTATCTATGAGTTCTTGAGCCTCTTCAATTGTTTTTCTCATGTGTATAGATCCACCAGCTGAGTGGTCTAGAGACATTTGAGCTCTTTCTATAAGCCCATAGTAAAAGATGTCTAATTGTACCCACTCTGAAAACATTTCATAGGAGCATTTCCTTAGCATCCCTCTATACCTCTCCCAGGCATTATAAAGGGATTCATGATCCTCTTGTTTAAAGCCTTGGATGTCCAGCCTTAGCTATGTCATCCTTTTTGGAGGGTAAAATTGATTCATGAATTTGTCTGATAACTGTCTCCATGTTTTTATGCTTGCTGTGGGTTGGTTATTTAACCACCTCTTAGCTTGATCTTTTACAGCAAATGGAAACAGTAATAATCTGTAGACATCCTGATCCACTTCTTTATCACGTACTGTGTCAGCAATTTGTAAGAACTATGCCAGAAACTCAGTAGGTTCTTCCTATGGAAGATCGGAATACTGGCAATTTTGCTGCACCATGATAATGAGCTGAGGATTTAGCTCAAAACTGCTTGCTTTGATGGGAGGTATACAGATGCTACTCCCATATGCAGTTGTAATGAGGTTAGCATATGACCCCAGAGTCCTTCTGGACTGTTCATTTCTACTTATGTCCATGAGGGAGAAAAGGGAATTGATATGAATTGCAAATAAATTATATTTTTATTTTTTAATTATTTAATTAAAAGTGACCGAAATTAAAATAGAATAAAATAAAATAAATGGAAAATACAATAAAATAAAATTTCTAAAAAAGGAAAATAAAATAAAAGCAAATTAAAGACTAAATTAATTAATTAATTAATTAAAAAGATTTTGAAATTAGCAATCAAAAAGATATGATTGAAAATTATTTTGAAAAAGATTTGATTGAGAAGATCTGATTGCAATAAATTAAAAAGATTTGATTTTTGAAAAAGATTTGAAAAGATCAATTTTTGAAATTAGAATTTTGACTTGACTAAAAAGAAAAGATATGATTTTGAAAATCTTTGACTACTTTAATGCCAAATTTCGAAAATTATGAGTAAAATAAGGAAAAAGATATTTTTTTATTTTTGAATTTTAATGAGGAACGAGAAAAACAACAAAATGACACTAAACTTAGAAATTTTAGATCAAAACAGAGAGGACAAACAAGAAAACTTTGAATGTCAAGGTAAACACCAAGAACAAATTTTTGAAAAATTTTTAAGTAAATAAAAGCACAAAAACACCAAACTTAAATTTTTTAGAAGATCAAACACAATATTTTCGAAAATTTAAAGGAAAACACAAGGGAGACACCAAACTTAGAATTTTTAAAGATCAAGAAACAACTAGGAACATGCAAATTCAAAAAAAATTAAAAGCAAGTAAAAGCATGCAATTGACACCAAACTTAAAATATGAAACTAAACTCAAATAAAAGACTCTAAACCAACAAAAATAAAATATTCCTAATCTAAGCAACAAGATAAACCTTCAGTTGTCGAAACTCGAACAATCCCCGAAATTACAATCACACTTTTGCAACTCCGCACAACTAACCAGCAAGTGCACTGGGTCGTCCAAGTAATACCTTACGTGAGTAAGGGTCGATCCCACGGAGATTGTCGGCTTGAAGCAAGCTATGGTTATCTTGTAACTCTTAGTCAGGATATCAATAATTCTCAGATTTAATTGTAAAAAGTAAAAGAACATGAAATAAATACTTGTTATGCAGTAATGAAGAACAGGTTGAGGTTTTGGAGATTCTTTGTCTTCTGAATCTCTACTTTCCTACTATCTTCTTCTTCATGCACGCAAGGCTCCTTCCATGGCAAGCTTTATGTTGGGCATCACCGTTGTCAATGGCTACTTCCCGTCCTCTCAGTGAAAATATTCCAAATGCGCTGTCACCGCACGGCTAATCATCTGTCAGTTCTCGATCATGTTGGAATAGGATCCATTGATCCTTTTGCGTCTGTCACTACGCCCAACACTCACGAGTTTGAAGCTTGTCACAGTCATCCCTTCCCAGATCCTACTCAGAATACCACAGACAAGGTTTAGACGTTCCGGATCTCAGGAATGGCCGCCAATAATTCTAGCTTATACCACGAAGACTCTGATCTGGATCATGAGGCTAAGAGATATGCATTCAATCTAAGGTAGAACAGAGGTGGTTGTCAGGCATGCGTTCATAGGTGAGAATGATGATGAGTGTCACGAATCATCACATTCATCAGGTTGAAGTGCGAATGAATATCTTAGAATAGAAGCAAGCGTGATAGAATGGAAAACAGTAGTAATTGCATTAATTCATGAAGAACAGTAGAGCTCCTTACCCCCAACAATGGGGTTTAGAGACTCATGCCGTAGAAGATACAATATGAAACGTGTAAAGTGTCATGAGGTACAAGATGAATCACTAAAAGTAGTTTTTATAGTAAACTAGTGACCTAGGGTTACAGAAAATGAGTAAGCTAGGGTGTTTAGTGTAAAAATCCACTTTTGGGGCCCACTTGGTGTGTGCTTAGGCTGAGAATTTAAGCTTTTATGTGTAGAGACTTTTCTTGGAGTTAAACTCCAGCTTTTGTGCCCGTTTGGGCGTTTAACTCCAGCTTTTATGCCAGTTCTGGCGTTAAACGCCAGAATTCTTAAGCTGACTTGGAACGCCGGTTTGGGCCATCAAACCTTGGGAAAAGTATAAAGTATTATATATTGCTTGAAAGCCCAGGATGTCTACATTCCAACACAATTGAGAGCACGCCAATTGGGCTTCTGTAGCTCCAGAAAATCCACTTCGAGTGCAGAGAGGTCAGAATCCAACAGCATCTGCAGTCCTTTTTCAGCCTCTGAATCAGATTTTTGCTCAGGTCCCTCAATTTTAGCCAGAAAATACTTGAAATCACAGAAAAACACACAAACTCAGAGTAAAGTCCAGAATAGTGAATTTTAAATAAAAACTAATGAAAATACAATAAAAACTAACTAAAATATACTAAAAACATACTAAAAACAATGCCAAAAAGCGTGTAAATTATCCGCTCATCAGAGACTGTGAAAGGAAGATGAACAAAGCGATAACCATTATCACACTCAAAGCGCATAAGATAAGAAAGCGTTGATATACAGAAGCAAAGGTATATATAAGACCCATAGATAGCATACATAAAGTACTAATCTCGACCTGCGAAGAAAGGTCGGCTAGAACATAATACAAAACCAAGGTATACTAAAATACAATCTATTTCTCCAAAATACAGAACCCTTGAGAGGGATATACAAATAAATATATCAAAAGTGGAGAAAAGTACAATGATGAGTTGATATTTTACACACTTTTTGGCATCATTTTCATATAGTTTTTGTTATGTTTTGTTTAAGTTTTATTATATTTTCATAGGTTTTAGTGCAAAATTCATTTTTTTTGGATTCTACTTTAAGTTATTGTGTTTTATGATGATTTTAGGTATTTTCTGGCTGAAATTGAGGAGTTTTGGTAAAGTCTGATTCAGAGACAGAGAAAAGACTGCAAATGCTGTCAAATTCTAACCTCCATGCACTCGAAAGCGCATTTTTGGGGTTACAGAAGTCCAAATGGCGCGCTCTTAATGCTTATGGAAAGCTAACATCTAGGGCTTTCCAGAAATATATAATAGTCTATACTTTGCTTTGGAAATTAAGGCCCAAAACTGGCGTTCAACGCTAGCCGCCAACCCGCTTCCTGGCGTCCAACGCCCAAAAAGGAGCAGCTGGTGCCCAACGCCCAAAATGGAGTCCAAAGCTGGCATTCAACGCCCAAGAAGGGTACTAGCTCATAGAGTCACCTTTAGCTCAGCCCAAACACTCATCAAGTGGGCCCTAGAAGTTGATTTTTGTACTATCAACCTAGTTTATCCTATTTCTGTAATTCTTAGTTACTAGATTAGTATATATAGGAAAAGATCACCCATGTTTAGGATCTTCAACCTGAATTTTATGCCATATTTTTGAACACATTACTATTTCCTGTAAGCTATGAGTCACTAACCTCCTAGGTTAAGGTTAGGAGCTCTGCTGATTCTTATGGATTAATAATATCACTATTCTATTTCAATCTATGCTTGATTCCATTCTATGATGTATCTTCGTTCTTCATCCTAATGAATTGGGAGTATAACTTTACCGTCATCCCTATTTCACATGGGTTCTTGCGAGTCCTTGACGAAATTGTACTGAACCACAAGCTTGATTATACATCTGTTAGACGGCTAATCCATGACTTCATTGGGTACTTAGAGACATCAGTGCAACCGAGGTACGGGGCGATTAGGGCATTTATGGTATAGGCTAGAACCAGGATGCAGTATTTTCTGATCCGGAAGATTCGACCTTGTCTATGGCACTTTGAGTAGGATCACCAAGGGAATGGACTACAGGAGCTTCACCCCCGTTCAGATTGGATGACCACTGACCCGACGTTTGACCTGAAGTGGAGGAGACTAATGACCACCGACCTGGCATTAGTCATTTACAGCCTGCCATGGAATGAATCATCAAAAGTTGGGGTAGATGGTGAGAAAAGTTGATCCAGAAGGAAGAATTATCTCCGAAGCCTCAACTGTTCTCTCATAACTGATTTCACATCTATCTAGTAACGTTCTATTTATTTATTTGTTTTATGTATTCTTCACAACAACTATCATCTTTTCGAATCGCCTGACTAAGATCTACAAGATAGCCATTGCTTGCTCAAACCAACAATCTCCGTGGGATCGACCCTCACTCACCTGAGGTAATACTTGGACGACCCGGTACACTTGCTGGTCTATCTGTGCGAATATTACGGAGACAATTTCATACACCAAGTTTTTGGCGCCGTTGCAAGGGATTGTTTGAGTTTGACAAACTATCGGATTATCTTGTTGCTTAGATTAGGTACTTTTTACTATTTTGTTTTGTGTCTTTTGTTTTCTTTTCAAAAATTTTTCAAAACTTTTTCTTTTCTTTATCTTTGTCTTTTGCATGAAGTCTTTTGTTCTTGTTCTTGTTAAAAGTTGGAACGTTCTTGTTTTCTTTTTCCAAAAATTTTCAAAAATTGTTTCTTTTTGTTTGAGTCTAGTATCAGTTCTTAAGTTTGGTGTCTGATGTGCTAAGAATGTACACCGTTTCGAAATTCCACAAAATATTTCCGTTGCTAGTATAGTCCAAACCGATGGTGAACTCTCAGATCAAATTTTAAGGAATTGGTTGTCACAAGTTCAACCCCAATAAAAGTAACCGAAGTTTTCAAACCTCAAGTCGTCTCACAAGGAATGGGCAAACATGTGCTTCAACATTGATTAGAATTCCGGGGTTGCAAATCATGAGCAAGGATTTAAACTAAAAGACTCAATCAAACAAGAAATCTTAAAATGCAAGAAACTAATTCAAGTAGCTAAAGTAAGGTATGAGCAATTCCAAACTAATAAGAGAGCAAGTAATGTAATTCTACTCTAAAACTAACAAGGAACTATAAATAGAATTGCGCAATTGAAATTTTTGGTTTTCAAATATGAATAATAAAAGCAACTCTTGGCTAGACATGGGAATTGAGATCACCATCCTTGTCTACATACCGAATATTGATAATTATGAGGTACCAACCCATTAAGTCTACTTCACAAAAGCCTTAAGTACGTAGTGTCTACTCTTAAGCTTGAAGTACGTTAAATAGGTTTGATCACATCAACCCATAAGTCCCAACCTATCTACTAATTAGATTAGTAGTGGGTTAGTGTTAATAGGTATCAAATTGATCACTAAGGGTTCTCAAATCACCAATTCAATGAGACCCAATGACTCAAGGTCACTCAATTCTCTTAGCCTAGGCCAAGAGTAAAGAAAACTACTCCATAATCAAAGGAAACATTTCATCAAACACATGGTAAGCATTACTAAAAGACATATTCAAAATGCAATTAAATTGAAATTAAAAAATACCCACTACCAATTATCAATGTAAAATCACTCAAACAACACAATTAACCATGGAAATCATCAATGTAACATTAACAATTCAAGATCCACAAGATTCATGAAATGGGTAGAAAATGACAATTGACAAGAAAACATAAATCTAACACAAGATCTAAACAAAATTATACTAAGGAATTCAAATTAAGTAATCAAAACTAGAAATCAACAAGATCCAATTCATAATTCAACAAGGGAAGATCAAATCAAACTAGATCTAGAGAGGAACAAGGGTTTCTCTCTCTAGAAGAACAAAAACCAAAACTAGCTAAAAATTGTGTCTAAGTGTGAATGAATAATCCCCCCCTTTCCCCCTAGCATCCTTGGGTCTTTTCCATGCAGAACTAGCTTGAATTTGGGCTACTTGAGCCTTAGAAATCACCAGACACGATTTCCTTTAATGAGGTCACGTGCAGCTTGTCGCGCGTGCGCGTCCCGTACGCGTGCGCATCGATGGATATTTTGCTAATCCACGCGGACGCGCCAATCTACGAGCGCCATTTCCAGCTTTCTGCATCCACGCGTGCGCGCGAGGTGCGCGTTCGTGCCCATGCTGAATCTCCCAAAATTCAATTCTTCATGTTCCTTCCACTTGTGCATGCTTTCTTTCTCTCTTCTAGACCATTCTCGCTCTGTAAACTTTGAAATCACTCAACAAACACATCACGGCACCGAATGGTAATAAAAGAAGATCAAACTTTGGAAATTTTAAGGCAAAAGAAGCATGTTTTCCATCATGAAGTAATATTAGGAAGAGAACACAAAACCATGTAATTCTTGTGAATAAGTGCAGAAATTATTGATAAAACCCCTCAAATTATACACAATATAAACAACAAAATTGGGGTTTATCAAACCTCTCCAGACTTAAACCAAGTATGTCCTCATGCTAAAAATAAAAAGACCAAAACCATGGAAGAAAGGGTTCATGAAGTGCAAATTACTGAAATGAATGCATGCAACTAATGTAAAAGCATCTACCTACTTGGTCAAGGGTAAGACTATCCTCCAAGAACACATATGAGCATATAGGGTGAAAATGACATGTAGTCCATAATTCCTACCGATTTGAACATCAACATGAAGTGCATATAACTTGCTAGATGAACGCTTGTGAAAGCCGGAAACAAGGAGTTGAGCATCGAACCCTCACCGGAAGTGTATCCACTCTATTCGTTCAAGTGTATAAGGTTCGTCACTCAATCCTCTCCTAATCATGCTTTCCAAGATTTGTCTTTCATCTAACAATCAACAATTACTTAATGCATGCGTACAAGTATCATGAGGTCTTATTCATAGGTTGTAATGGGGCTAGGGTAAAGGTGGGGATGTATATGGTCAAGTGAGCTTAAAATTTGAATCCTTGATTAACCTAAGATCTCACTAAACACATAAAACAACCTATACAATTCTAATATAATACCTAGCTACCCATGGGCTTCACTTTTTCACCTACACATGCATTCTTTTTCAATTCACATCCCATATGCATTGTTATTATTACCTTGTCTTGCGGCATTTTTGTCCCCTTTTATTGCTTTCTCTTTTTCCATATTTTTGTTTCTTCTATTTTTTTCTAAAGTATCATGTACAAAAGTGTCAATACATATGGTTCAATCATTCAATACATGAGTATGTTCCCAATTCCCAAGATCTTCAATTACAAGTGCAAATACACACTTTTACATCCACCCAAGTTCCCAAGTACACCCTCCCATTTGAATGATACACACCTTCACTCGCCTAGCTAATCAAGGATCCAAATTCATGGACATTCATTATTTTTCACTTAGGGGTGTTTATATGCTCCATTTAAGAATAAAAAAGGTTTATCATGGGCTCAAAATTGGTTAGCGATGGTAGATAAAAGGGTTAAGGCCGTTTGGGAAAAGTGACTATTGAAATGATGGCCTCAATCATATAGATGCATTCATATACAAAGTAATGGACATATAGAATCAGACAAAGCAGGGATTGCAATCACAGAGAGAGAATAATGCACACAAGAATGGAAAATAGTGGTTAGAAGATATAACCATACAATAGGCTCAAAACTTACATGCTTGTGTTCTTAGCTCAATCACTATGTTCCAAAATACATTCTTTAAGCAAGTTTATCGAAATTTTTTTTTTCAAAATTGGTAGGGTACCCCGAAAATACGGTTTCTTGGAGAAGTTATTATTTTGACCAAGTAAGTCTACAGGAGCTAACTATCATGCAATGGGTATTCGCAAGCAAGACTAACTACACATGCAATGTATTAACTACTAAACAAAAGATAAATCCATGGGTGTTGAAAGGAAGAGATTGTTACCCATGGAGATCAGTCGAACGACCTCCCCACACTTAGAATTTAGCACGGTCCTCCATGCTACTAACAATGCGCAAAGGCTGGTCGAGACCGGAACCCTCACTATCCCCTTCATCAGAGCTCCCGTCACTTGGGTTCGAGGTGGACGTGAATATTTTGGGTTCCTCCATGCTAGGGGTAACACAACGTAAAAGCTTCTTGATGTAAGTGTACCAGCATTGGTTGCACCGCTCGTATCTATCAATCTTCTAGTGTAGATCTTCTATCCGTTGATGGGTAGATCTTTGTTGTGGTGGTGATGATGAGGTGGAAGGAATAGTAGGCTAAGGGGCTATGTCAAGGCTTGGGGTGTTCATAGGAAGCTATAAGTATTTTCCGCTTGGGACAACATCGCCCTTAGCCGGAATCATAGCCTTCATGTCCATGGTTTCCCAAGGAATACCTGCAGCAGTGACTAAATCAGACACCAATGCTGGAAATGGCAAATTATCCCAGGCGTGGACTTGACCCATCGCTTGCTTGATGAGAAGCAGAATGTTCACCAGTCTCTCTGTGAGAACACACCAAACAAGCAAGGCGAGATCTGCCATGAAGCACGACTTGTGGGTGCTAGGTAGCACATAGTGGGATAGGATCTAGGCCCAAGCTCTAGCTTCCACAGTGAGGGAACGTGCATCAATGCACTTGGGCCGTATCCGGAGTCGACCTTGGGTCTAAAATGTCTCTGGTTCAGAAATGACTCGAAGAATCGAGTTCCAATCAATCCCAAACTCATCCCACTGACGTAAGACCTCTTGGTAGCCATCCATTTGTCTTGGCACCGGTAGGACATTAAGCACTTGCTGAATAGCCACTTCTGAAACCGGGACTTACTTCTAGCGCACGTATACCGATTGAAGAGAGGGGAGATGGTAGTTAGTGTAGAACTCTACCACCCACGAGAGGTTGACCTCTTGTGGTTTTCTCAAAAGAAACTCACATCCTCGTCGCTCAATGCAGGGTAAAATACAATGAGCAACCTTGTCCGGCGAGGCGAGTAGATGCTCGGCATGATAGTTCCTCTCAACCATGGCGAGGAACACAAGTTCACAGAAGTGGTTGGGGAACCTTAAAGAATCCTTTGCCGGTTTTCTCTTCTCTTTTTCATCAATAGGAGCGGATGCCTTCGCCTTCTTAGATAGGGGTTTGGCTCCTAGTGTAGGGTGCGCCTTGGAGGTTGACTTTTGGGGTGCCCTCTTTGTGGCCGGTTTCCTTGGGATTTTTTCCTTGCCTTTATCGGTTGCCATCCTGAAAAAGGAAGGGAAAAAGGGAAAACATTAAACCCAAAGAATCATCTCAAAGAAAACAACATGCAAGTGAGAGGTAGTGCCCAAAAGAAATTGTGCATCAGAATAGCTACAGAGGCATGGGTCATAACACTTAGCATGAGATGCAAGAGTGAGTAAAGCATGCAATGCGGCATGAGAAGAGTAATCTCAAGCATCCATAACAAAGAGCAAGTAACGTTTAATGAGTATCTAATTGGCAAGTATAAAGCAAAGTGGACTCGATGCACTTAGAAGAGAGCAAGTGAATGAGGAGGAAGCACCAAATTGAAGGCGTATGACCAAAATAAACCAAAATGGCATTCGCGCATTTCCTCGAACACTTGGCGTGCTGTTATCAAGCAACGAGCAAATATGAGATACTCAATCAATTAGTGTCCCAAAATAAAATATCAATCATCAACACAACATCACCTACTTACAAAGATAATGAAAGGTAACAAGAAGATCTATCAAAGAAAATTAAAAACTCAAGTCCAACATCCATGGAAAAGCAAGAGAAAGAAAAAGATGAACAAGCAAAAAGAAAGTAGTATAATCATGCAACTAAAAGAGAAAATAAGAGAGTCAACAAAACGAAACATGTAACTAAAAGAAGAGATTATGAAAAGAGAGCAAGAGATGAGATGTAGAAGAAGTAGAACCTTGAGAGGGGTAAGAGAACAAGATGGAGTTTTCTTTTGTGAAAAATGAGAAAGAGATAGGAGAGATGTCGTGCCACCGGAGGCGGTGGTGGTCGAAGAGTGGCCGGAGAAGGATGGTGGTGGAGTATGGGAGAAGAAGAAGAGAGAAGGGGTGATGGAGGAAAGAAGAAAGAGAAGTAGAAAAGAGGTGAAAGAAAGGAAAGAAGCAGGGCGCGAGTGCGTCGATGAGGGTTGAGTGAGGGGCGCGTACGCATGAGGACAGTTGTTCCCCTGGCACAGAGTTAGCATGAAGTAGGCCTAACTCTCTGGTTTTTTGTACCAAAGTTGGCATGCAGCACAGGCGACGCGAACGCCCACTGTGCGCGGATGCGTGCCTGATGAAGTTGGCAACCAATGCGGACGCATCAAGTACGCTTGTGCGTCAGGTCGCGGGCACAGAGTAGGCACAAGTTTGGCACAACTCTCTGGTTTTTGTAGCAGAGAGTTCAGAATGCACATCCGACGCGCGCGCACAGTGCGCTTGCGCGTCGATGGCTAAGTTGAAAGGGGCGCGCAGGCGTCACGCACGCTTGCGCGTGGATGCCTGGCATGAAGTGGGCACAAAGTGGGCACAACTCTCGGGTTTTTGAACCAGGAGTGTGAGATGCACCACCGGCGTGCGCGCGCACAGCATGCTATCGCGCGGATGCCCCCCTTTTTTTATACAACATAGAAAAAGGTATTCTAACACATTCTTAGCAGGTATTTAAGCTGGATAGTCAAGAAAACACTCACAAATTCATGCACATTTCAAAGCAAAGCATTTTCTCTAACTTCAATAATTCATCCATACCAAGAGTGATGAAATCTATATGAACATTCTAGTTATCCAACAAGATCAACAAAACTAGCATTCCTAAGCAATCAACAACATCAAGAAATCACAAAATTCACAAGAATCTAAAGCTAGAAGCAAGAAGGTATACACAAGGAAGATCTTACCACGGTGGGGTGCCTCCCACCAAGCACTTTTCTTTAACGTCCTTAAGTTGGACGGTCATTCGCTTAAGCTTCCTCTCCTTTTGGTACATCCTCAAGTAGGAGCACTTCCATTTTCCTTGGTGACTTGTAGCCATGGTACTTCTTCACTCTATGTCTATTCACTTTGAAAGTTGTGTCACCTTGAGGGTCAAACAATTCCACTACTCCATAGGGCTTTATCTCTTTCACCTTGAAGGGTCCTTCCCATCTAGAACGGAGCTTGCCAGGCATGAATCGAAGCCTCGAGTTGTAGAGGAGAACCTCATCACCTTCTTGAAAATCCTTCCTTCGGATGTGGTGATCATGAAAGGCTTTTGTCTTTTCCTTGTAGATCCGGGCATTCTCATATGCCTCCATCCTCAGACATTCAAGCTCCTCTAGTTGCAATTTTCTGGCCACACCCGCCTTGGTGAAATCCATGTTACATTACTTTACCGCCCAATAAGCTTTATGCTCAATCTCCACCGAAAGGTGGCATGCCTTACCATAGACGATCCGGAAGGGACTCATCCCCAACGGAGTCTTGTAGGCCGTCCTATACGCCCATAGTGCATCTCCCAACTGGAAGCTCCAATCATTTCTTTGTGGATTTACCACCTTCTCCAAAATTCGCTTAATCTCCCGGTTGGACACTTTCTCTTGTCCGTTGGTTTGTGGGTGATAAGCAGTGGCAACCTTATGCAACACCCCATAGCGCTTGAGCAGTGCCTCTACTTTTCTGTTACAAAAGTGGGATCATTAGTTGCTTACGATTGCTCGTGGCGACCCATAACGGCATACAATGTTATTTCTAATAAAAGAAATCACGGTATTGGCGTCATCAAGGCGGGTAGGTATTGCTTCTACCCACTTTGACACGTAGTCAACCGCTAACAAAATATATAGATACCCACTTGAGTTAGAAATGGTCCCATAAAGTCTATGCCCTATACATCAAATATCTCACAGAACAACATCGGTTGTTGAGGCATTTCATCCCTTTGGGACGTGTTTGCCGACTTCTGACACTGGTGATATGACACACATAACCGGTTAGCATCCTTAAATAAGGTTGGCCACCAGAATCCACAATCCAACACCTTTTTAGCTGTCCGTTGTGGGCCAAAGTGGTCACCACATTTGGACGAATGGCAAGCTTCAAGAATGGGTTGGATTTCATATTTCGGGACACATCCTCGAATTACTTGGTCCACTCCCCTCTTCCACAAATGAGGGTTATCCCAAATATAGTATTTGGAATCACTCCTCAACTTGTCCCGTTGGTGTTTAGAAAAGTTAGGAAGGAAGATCTTAGCAACCAAGTAGTTCGCCATTGGTGAAAACCAAGGAAAGCTATCCGACACAGCATGCAAACTATCCAATGGGAATGAGTCATCGATAGGAAATGGGTCATATTTTAAGTTCTCAAGGCGGCTTAAGTAATCCAAAACCAAGTTTTGAGACCTATTTCGATCCCTAATTTCAATGTCGAACTCTTGCAAGAGCAAGATCTAACATATGAGCCTAGGTTTCGATTCATTCTTTGGCAATAAGTACTTTAAAGCTGCATGATCCGTGTATACCACTACTTGGACCCTAGCAGATAAGATTTGAATTTATCTAAAGCATGAACAATAGCTAGGAGTTTCTTTTCTGTAGTGGTATAGTTGGATTGTGCCGCATCCAATGTTTTTGATGAATAAGCAATGATATAAGGGAGTTTACCATCGCGCTGTGCAAGCGCGGCACCTACGGCATGGTTTGACGCATCGCACATTATCTCGAATGGCTACGTCCAGTTGGGGCCTCGCATAATCGGTGCTGTGGTAAGAGCTCTCCTTAAGTCTTCAAATGCATTCACACATGCACTGTCAAACTCGAAGTCCACATCTTTTTGGAGTAGGAGCGACAATGGCAAAGCAATTTTGCTGAAATTCTTAATAAAGCGCCTGTAAAATCCTGCGTGTCCCAAAAACGAGCGGACCTCCCTCATAGATGAGGGGTGAGGTAAAGTGGTGATAACATCGACCTTGGCCGGGTCTACAGAAATGCCTTCATGAGATGCTATATGTCCTAACACTATACCTTGTCGTACCATGAAGTGACATTTTTCAAAATTCAAGACAAAGTTAGTGTCAACACATCTAGCTAAGACTTTGGCCAAGTTCTCTAAGCAACAATCAAATGAAGTTCCATAAACGCTGAAGTCATCCATAAAGACTTCCAGACAAGTCTCCATTAGATCGGAAAAGACACTGGTCATACACCGCTGAAAAGTAGCAGGTGCATTGCATAGTCCAAATGGCATCCTTTTGTAAGCAAAGGTGCCAAATGGACAAGTGAATGTGGTCTTTTCCTGATCTTCAGGAGCAATGTGAATCTAGAAGTAACCAATGAATCCATCAAGAAAGCAATAATAGGATTTACCCGCCAATCGGTCCAACATCTGATCAATAAAGGGCAGAGGGTAGTGGTCCTTCCTTGTAGCGGCGTTCAACCTTCTATAATCGATGCACACCCGCAAAGCATTTTGTACTCTCTTGGTGACCACTTCACCGTCATCCTTTTTAACTCAGTGATACCCGATTTTTTGGGAACAACCTGGACCGGGCTCACCCACTCACTGTCAAGAATCGGGTATATGATACCTGCCTCAAGTAGCCTAGTGACCTCCTTCTTTACCACATCAAGGATGGTTGGGTTGAGCCTTCTTTGTGGTTGCCTAACCGGCCAAGCTCCCTCTTGGAGAAAGATACGATGCATGCACTTGCGGGGGTCAATCCCCACAATATCGGCTAGGCTCCAACCAATTGCCTTCTTGTACTTTCTTAGAACATCTAAGAGCTTCCCTTCTTCTTCACTAGAAAGCTCACTAGCAATAATGACTGGGAACCTTTGGTTGTCCTCTAAGAAAGCATACTTCAAATGAGATGGAAGAGGCTTCAGTTCACTCTTTGCCTCAAGCTGAGGTTTCTTTTCATTAAGCTCATGGAGTTCACTCTCAACAACTTCCTCTTATTCACCCTCTTGATTATCCGTCTCTTCAACAATAGGGTAGCACAACTTGTTGTGGTCTTCTCTTCGTACCTCCGCTACCACTTCATCGATTACATCACATTGGAGAACGGAATGCTCTTCGGGAGGGTGCTTCATGGCTTCTTCCAAATTGAACTTGATAGTCTTGTCTCTGACCTCAAAAGAATATGTGCCGGTGAAGGCATCTAGCTTGAATTTAGAAGTCTTTAGGAAGGGTCTACCAAGTAGAATGGAGGAGGAGCTTCTATTCTCTATTGGAGGCATTTCAAGGATGTAAAAGTCAACTGGAAATACCAAATCCTTGATCGCCATAAGTACATCCTCCGCTATTTCCACAATGGTAATTACGCTCTTATCGGCTAAGGCAAATTTTGCCACCGACCTCTTTAATGGAGCCAAATTCAACCGCACAAAGATAGATAATGGCATGATGCTTACGCAAGCCCCTAGATCACACATACAGTCATAAAAAGCAATTCCACCAATACTACAAGACACCAAACAAGGTCCAGGGTCGCTATACTTCTTAGGAATAGGCTTCATTAAGGAAGAAATAGAATTACCCAAGGATAATGTCTCCAACTCACCTATCCTATCCTTATGTGTACACAAGTCCTTTAAGAATTTTGCATACTTCGAAATTTGTTAGATGGCGTCAAGAAGTGGGATGGTGACCTCCACCTTCTTGAACACTTGAAGCATATTTAAATCAAACTTCGGAGTCTTCTTTTCCTTCTTCACTATGGAAAGGAATGGGATAGGAATATACTCATCCACTATAGCTTTCCTCTTGGGTTCCTTAAGGCTTACTCCTTCTTCCTCATGCCTTTTGTCTACCTCATCTTCTTCATGTGGAGCTTCAACAACCACTTCTTCCTCATGAATTTCTTCCATGGCCCTAGGAGGTATCTCCTCCAATGTAGTTCCCGACTGTAGAGTGATGGCGTTGAGACCGCCCTTAGGGTTTGGAAGAGGTTGGGATGAAAGATTAGAAGAGCTTGAGGGTTGGTTGGTGTTATTGTTGGAGGAGGACATGGACAACTTTGAAATCATGTCAGTGAGATTGGCCAATTGAGCGCCCAAGGCATCAAATTGAGCCTTGTTGCTCTCGTCCCGCTTCTTCATAGCAGCTCTAAGCTCATCAACTTGATTGTTGGAAGATGAAGAGGCTTGGTTGGATTGTTGTCTATGATGTGGCGCTTGGTACTTGGTGTAGTTATTTTGGTTTTAGTTGTGATGATTTTGGTTGGCTTGGTGGTTGTTGTTGTCGTGGTGGTATTGGGATGAAGATTGGTTGTTGTTGTAGTGAGAAGAAGAGTTGTTCCATCTTTGGTTTTGATTGCTCCCTTGTGCATTATCCCTCCATCCTTGATTTTGATTGTTACCATGAGAGTAGTTGTTTTGGCCTTGGGAAGGATAGGGTGGATGATTGTTGTAGTTCACATTGGCCACGGCAAGGGCATACTCCTCTTGAATTTGATGACATTGATCGGTGTAATGTGTGGTGCTAGAACACAAACCACAAATTCTAGGAGGGCCTTCAAGTTGAGCAACTTGGGGTGGGGCTTGGATGGCTTGGATGGAGTAGAATTCCTTTTGATCTTTTTGTATCTGCGTAAGGATAGTGGTCATATCCCCAAGCGCGTTGGTTAAGCTTGCCTCGGAAGGGGATGCTTCCGCCACACCCTTGAGAGGATTACTTCTCACCCTTATGTGTTGTGTAGCTTCGGCAACATAATTTATCAAGGTCCAAGCTTCTCCCGCCGTCTTGTTTTTGGAAAGGGAAACACCACTAGAAGTGGTGAGAAATCTTCTATCTTTCGCACAAAGACCTCCAGTGAAGTAACTAATGAGCAAGTGAGTGTCCAATCCATGGTGGGGACAAGATTCCAATAGCCTCTTGAACCGAGTCCAATACTCATACAAACTTTCTTGGTCCTTTTGCATTATACCCGAGATCTCCTTTCGGATGTAGTCGGTCTTCTCCGGCGGAAAGAATTTATCTAGAAACTCTCTTCTCAAGAAATACCAATTTGTCACAATCTCATCCAGTTGTGAGTAAAACCATGTCTTTGCTTGCCCCTCAAGAGAGAAGGGGAAGGCAAAAACCATAATAGCCACCTCATCGGCTCTATGCCTTTGAGCCGTAGAACAAGCAACTTGAAAATCTCTTAGATGTCGGATGGGGTCTTGACCCGACAACCCATGATACTTAGGAAGTAGATTTATCAAGCTATTCTTCAACTCAGAGTTCGGATCAAGGCTGGGATACCTCGTTTGCAAATGTTGAAGTATGATATCCGGAGCCCCTTGTTCATGCAAAGTAATCCGACGTGGCTTCGCCATGTATGGTTCACCTATAGGATACAAAGATGTATTAGTAGTACCAACAGAAGAATAGAAAGTAGCGGACTCCAAGTCACTCTCGGTATCGTCTAGTGATTCGGTATGTTCCTCAAGAGAGGCCGAAGTACTAGCCGTATAGTCCAACCACCGTCTAGCTTGCCAAGTGTGTAACAAAGTTCTTTCAATCTCAGGGTCAAGCTCAGCTAAGCTAGAATTCGGTTGAGACCGAGTCATCAAACTTGGGAGTCATAGCACATGCACAAAAGAAATCTAAACTATAACTAAGTATTGAAAGCAAGTAAACTTTCTACACTATTCACATATTCACATAACCAATATTAAGGCATACGTTGCAACCATTCCCCAGCAACGGCGCAAAAAATTTGATGTGCCAAGAATGTACACCGGTTCGGAATTCCACAAAATATTTTTGTTGCCAGTATAGTCCAAACCGATGGTCAACTCTCAGATCAAATTTTAAGGAATTGGTTGTCACAAGTTCAACCCCAATAAAAGTAACTGAAGTATTCAAACCTCAGCTCGTCTCACAAGGAATGGGCAAACATGTGCTTCAATATTGGTTAGAATTTCGGGGTTGCAAATCATGAGCAAGGATTTAAACTAAAAGACTCAATCAAACAAGAAATCTTAAGATGCAAGAAACTAATTCAAGTAGCTAAAGCAATGTATGAGCAATTCCAAACTAATAAGAGAGCAAGTAATGTAATTCTACTCTAAAACTAACAAGGAACTATAACTAGAATTACGCACTTGAAACTTTTGGTTTTCAAATATGAATAATAAAAGCAACTCTTGGCTAAACATGGGAATTGAGATCACCATCCTTGTCTACATACCGAATATTGATAATTATGAGGTACCAACCCATTAAGTCTACTTCACAAAAGCCTTAAGTACGTAGTGTCTACTCCTAAGCTTGAAGTACATTAAATAGGTTTGATCACATCAACCCATAAGTCCCAACCTATCTACTAATTAGATTAGTAGTGGGTTAGTGTTAATGGGTATCAAATTGATCACTAAGGGTTCTCAAATCACCAATTCAATGAGACCCAATGACTCAAGGTCACTCAATTCTCTTAGCCTAGGCCAAGAGTAAAGAAAACTACTCCATAATCAAAGGAAACATTTCATCAAACACATGGTAAGAATTACTAAAAGACATATTCAAAATGCAATTAAATAGAAATTAACAAATACCCACTAACAATTATCAATGTAAAATCACTCAAACAACACAATTAACCATGGAAATCATCAATGTAATATTAACAATTCAAGATCCACAAGATTCATGAAATGGATAGAAAATGACAATTGACAAGAAAACATAAATCTAACACAAGATCTAAACAAAATTATACTAAGGAATTCAAATTAAATAATCAAAACTAGAAATCAACAAGATCCAATTCAGAATTCAACAAGAGAAGTTCAAATCAAACTAGATCTAGAGAGGAACAAGAGTTTCTCTCTCTAGAAGAACAAAAACCAAAACTAGCTAAAAATTGTGTCTAAGTGTGAATGAATGATCCCCCCTTTCCCCTAGCATCCTTGGGTCTTTTCCATGCAGAACCAGCTTGAATTTGGGCTTCTTGAGCCTCAGAAATCACCAGGCACGATTTTCTTTAATGAGGTCACGTACAGCTTGTCGCGCGTACGCGCCATGCACGCGTGCGCGCCGATTGAAATTCGCTATCCATGCGTGCGCGTCCCGTATGCGTGCGCGTCGATGGAGATTTCGCTAATCCACGCGGACGCGCCAATCTTCGCGCGCCATTTCCAGCTTTCTACATCCACGCGTGAGCGCGAGGTGCGCATGCGCGCCCATGCTGAATCTCCCAAAATTCAATTCTTCATGTTCCTTCCACTTGTGCATGCTTCCTTTCTCTTTTCTAGACCATTCTCGCCCTGTAAACTCTGAAATCACTCAACATACACATCACGGCACCGAATGGTAATAAAAGAGGATCAAACTATGGTAATTTTAAGACCAAAGAAGCATATTTTCCATCATAAAGTAATATTAGGAAGTGAACACAAAACCATGCAATTCTTGTGAATAAGTGCTTAAATTATTGATAAAATCCCTCAAATTCTACACAATATAAACCACAAAATTGGGGTTTATCAGTGTCCCTTGTGTGTCTATCTTTTCTTTAAAATTTTTGACTTTCTTCTTGAGTGTCCTTCTTGGTATTCAAGTTGTTCTTGTTTCTTTTCTTATTTTGATCTTAAAAAATTTTTAGTTTGGTGTCTTTTGGTGTTTTTCTTTTTAATTTTTGAAAATTAGTATCCTTTGATCCAAATATTTTAAGTTTGGTGTCTTTTGTTTGTTTTTTCTCTTTCTTCATTAATTCCAAAAAAATAATCTTTTATCTTTTTTTAAAGGGTTAAATAATTTTTTCGTCCCTAAGGTCTGAGGCTAAAATCAAAATCGTCCCCATCCCCTTCCCCAATCCCTCAATTCCAAACTGCAATCCCTTCTCCCTTCTCCCTATCCATTGATCGTGCTCTGTTTTGAATATTTTTTCCTTTTCCATTTTGTTTCTTTGCCCAATTTGGATTTTAAAAATTCTGTTTACTGTAGTACTAGTTATCCAAAAGATTTAGGATCATAACTGTTAAATTAAAGCGCTGTTTCTCATTCAAATGCTTATTTCAGATTTTATATTAAACACTTTGTGTATCTAGTTCCTTTGACTTATTTTCACACATTTTTTGTTTTCTGTTTCTATGAATCTTAACGGCTTAGTATATAAACATTTATTTGAACATGGTTTCTTGTGTACACTTAAGTAATAGTATGGCATGGCAATAGCGATGAATATACATGTATACATACTTTGTCAAAATGATTGGTTGTTTCCGATGAAGAGCATGGTGATAGGACAAGAGCCGTTACTCCTGCAGGAACAGATTGGAAGATCAGATTCGGAAATAAAGTCAGCAGAGACGGCTCTGTAATTAGGGGCAGGCACTTGTTGCACACTTGCACAGGAGGCCATTCAGGAGGGTTGGGAATGGCACAAGCACCAACTTGTTCCAAATCTGAGTACTGAGCACCACACACTTTCTCAAGGCACTAGCCATCTTGTGGCTTGGTACAGGTGTAAAAGAAAGGGAAGAGATACGGGAGTGGGGGTGCAGGTGGGAGGGGGAGGGGGAGGGGGGAAGGGTTTTGTTTTTATTTTTTAATATTATTTTTATTATTTATATTAATTATTAACGATAATTTGGTAAAAAAATAAAATTAAAGTAAAAAAGGACGATTTTATAATATTTTGTAACGTTGAGGATGTTTTTAATAACAAAAAAAGATCAGGGACAATTTTGATTTTGGCCTCAGACTTTAGGGACAAAAAAAGTACTTAACCTTTTTTCAAATTTTTGAAATTCTTGCTTTTGTTTCTTATCTTGATTTAAAAATTTTAAAGTTTTGTGTTTTGTTGTTAGTAAAGTCAAATTTCAAATTTTAAATCTTATCTTTTAAAATCCTTTCAAATCGTTTCTTTTAATTTGATTATCTCCTATCTTATCTTTCTTTTTAAATTTTAAAATTCAAATATTTTTAAATCTTTACAATCTTTTAAAATTTGATTTTCAAAATCTTTTTAATTTTAAATCTTATCTTTCTTAACTTCCTTTTAATTCTTTATCTTATTTTGTTTCAATTTCAAAATTCCAAATCAAATCTTTTCAATTCTTATCTTATCTTGTTGACTTTTTCTTTTCCGATTTTAAATTTAAAATTTTTTAAAATCAAATCTTTTTTAAGTCTCCTATCATATCTTATATTCAAATCTTTCTTAATTAGTTACTTTTTTTATCTTATTTTAATTTTAAAAGTTTGGTATCTCTTTAATACTCTCCTTTTCTCTTTCCTTCTTTTTCAAAACTTCCTAACTAATTCATCTCTCTTCTTTTTTGAGAATCATCTATTTAATTTTCAAATCTTTTTAGTTAATTATTTGTCTTAACTTTTAATTTCCTTCTTTTTTTTCAAATTCAATAAATAATTAAAATAAAAACAAAAATATTTTAATTCTAGTTTCCCTTTTTACTTCTTAATATTCAAATTCTTCTACCCCTAATATTCGAATTCTTCTTCTCATTCCTCTACCCTCATTCTTCTTTCTTCTTCACATCTCACAAGGAGTTCTCTATACTTTGACATAGAAACTCCCATTCTCTCTCTTTCTTGTTCTTCTTTTTCTTTGTTTATGAGCAGGAGCAGGCACGAGCTCTCTCCAAAAAAGTGCTTCGAGCCGGATTCTTTTAGCCGACTTTGCAAAAGGAAGCAACAGAGTTCATAAAGACATGTCCACCATGTTAGAAACATGCTAACTTCCACATCGCTCCACCTGAGGAGCTCATTAGCATAACATCACCTTGGCCGTTCGCAAAATGGGGACTCGACCTCCTGGACCCTTTCTCCAAGGATCAGGACAAGTCAAGTTTCTCATTGTGGGGGTCGACTACTTCACAAAATGAATTGAGGCAGAGCTTCTAGCTAATGCCACTGCTCAAAGAAGTTGGAAATTCTTATATAGAAACATTGTCACAAGGTTCGGGGTTCCTTACTCCATCACCACAGACAATGGTACTCAATCCACGGACGCAGGTTTTAGGAAATTGGTAGTTGACTTAAAAATAAAGAACCAATTCACATCCGTAGAACACCCCCAGGCTAATGGACAAGCAGAAGCTACCAACAAAGTCATACTAGCCGGGTTAAAACGGAGATTACAGGACGCAAAGGGAGCCTGGGCTGAAGAGCTCCCACAAGTCCTATGGGCATATCAGACAACTCCACAGTCCACCACAAAGGAATCACCTTTCCGATTGGCTTACGGAAAGGAGGCAATGATCCCGGTGGAAATCAGAGAAGGATCTCCCAGGATGATCTACTACAATGAAGAGGCCAACTCCCAACTCCAAAGGGAAGAGCTCTACCTACTTCCAGAAATCCGAGAAAGAGATCGGATCAGGAAGGAGGCGTTAAAATGTTGAATGGCCTCAAGATACAATCAGAAGGTAGTACAGCAAAGCTTCCCCAAAAATGACCTCATCCTAATCCTAAATGATATCGGAACAAGTCGACCGGGAGAGGGGAAGCTAGCAGCTAACTGGAAAGGACCCTACCGAGTCACAGAGGTACTAGGGAAAGGCTACTACAGGGTGTCCGAACTCGAGAGGCGAGAGCTACCAAGGTCATGGCACGCCTGCAACCTAAGAAGGTATTACAGTTAGGAGGTAACAAAGATCTTAGGTCAAGGTGCACTCTTTTTCCTGAAAAGGTTTTTTAACGAGGTACCAAGCCAAGATCTGTAAAATTACCTGACTTAGGGGGGTAAACACCCACATGTATATATTTTATTTTCCTATATGTATACTTTCTATTGGAATAAAGCTTTTCAGATTTTCTACAAAGTTTCTCTACCAAGACGCATTAATCTGAACGCTAAAATTTATTGCCCGATTATAAAGCTACAGGTTGGCAAGGTGAATACCAAACTCACCACCCGAACACGACAAAAATCGAATTCATCGTCCGAAATTTCTACAAAGGTCGGCAAGGTGAAAACCAAATTCACCACACGACTTCGACAAGGTCGATCAAGTAGGAAACAAACTCACTGCCAGATTTCTACAAAATCGGCAAGATGAAAAAATGATAAAAATAGGTTAATGCAAAAAGTTATAAAAAGTAATCCATAGAAAAAGGCCCGACGAGGTCTAAGAAAAAATGGATTGCTAAAAATAACTGGGGAAGGACCGACATGAATAAGTCGGACCAATCCCCCAAAGCGACAAAAGTTATAAAAAGTAATCCATAGAAAAAGGCCCGACGAGGTCTAAGAAAAAATGGATTGCTAAAAATAACTGGGAAAGGACCGACATGAAGAAGTCGGACCAATCCCCCAAAGCAACAAAAGTTATAAAAAGTAATCCATAGAAAAAGGCCCAACGAGGTCTAAGAAAAAATAGATTGCTAAAAATAACTTGGGAAGGACCGACATGAAGAAGTCGGACCAATCCCCCAAAGCGACAAAAGTTATAAAAAGTAATCCATAGAAAAAGGCCCAACGAGGTCTGCAAAAAAATGGATTGCTAAAAATAACTTGGGAAGGACCGGCATGAAGAAACTGGACCAATCCCCCCAAAAATTGACAAAGTTATAAAAAGTAATCCATAGAAAGAAGCCTAGCCAGCCCTTATCAAAAATGGATTATTAAAAATAATTTAGAAGGGATCGACATGAAGAAGTCGGCCCAAGCCGATTAAAGCAACAAATTTATAAAAAGTAAACTCATAAAAAAAAGACCCGGCGAGGTCCAATTAAAAAAGGGATTACTAGAAATAACTCGAGAAGGTTTGTCGAGAGAAACTAACCAACAAGAAGACGTGCGCTAGAAGGGACGCAGCTCGACCCAAAAAGCCAAGAGCTTACCAAAATCAATTTACAAGTGTTCTATGAGAATACTAAAAAGAATAGCCGAACAAAGCTAGCCTCAAAGTTCACTTCGACTAAAGCAGGAAATAAACAAAGGCAATCAAAAGAGGTCAGACAGCAAGACTCCCACACTCTAAAATTTCCTGGAAGTGGCAAAAGTGCAAACCAGTATAGCAAAAAAGATACTATAATAAAAGCTCAAGAAGGCAACCTCAAAATCAACCTCAAGAGCTCAAAAGTATTTGTTTTTTTAAAGACAAAGGTTACTAAGTAAAGCAACCTAACGTCAACAAAAGTCAAATCATCCAAAATTACAAAAAATAGAGTTCAAAGACCCACAAGCCGGGCCATACAGATACCCAAACAAACTACAAAGGATTTAAAGACTCCTCAGTGGTGGCATCCCGAGGTGAAGGAGGACGGGTCGTAAGCGGGACAGCATCAACGGTTGCATCCGGCCGGTTCAGGATCTAAACATCCGAGTCCGACTCGGGATGGCCGACCTCAGCTGTAGGAGTTGGAAAAGTTAGAGCAGCATAAGCTGTGGCTGATGGCTTAGGAGGAGGATCTACATCTTCGTCATCATCTGGGGCAGGAACAATATTACCATCTTCAACAATATTGCCATCTCCTTGGACAGCATGGCAGAAGCTACAGTGGCAGTAGCTCGGGGTTTCTCCTTTTCCAGATCCAGCTCCAACTTGGCTACTTTGGCATCCAACTCATCCTTCAAACCCTTGATCCTATCAAATTCTGACTTGGCCTCCTCTATAAAGGCCTTCGTTGCATGAACTGGGATATCCTGAGCAATTCGAAATAAGGCTGCACCTATGTGTGCCATCTTAACACTACTCCGGGTGATGAAATCTAGGTGGTGAAGAACGGACACGTCATCCATAAGAAGTCGGCCATAAGGAGTGATTTGGTTATCCATAAACCCCACAACATCAAGGTCAGGGGCATCTAAATTAAAGGGCTCAGTAGCCCTCTGCTTCTTGGGGAGAGGACCGACAACAGAAGGAGAGGCAATACCAGGGGTCGGCCCGGGAGGATCAGAAGAAGCCAAGCAAACTGGGGAGTTGGGATGATCTTTCTCGGCCCAGAAGTGTCTGAGGTCGACCTCCTCAGCGTAACATTGGAAGATCCCTCCCCAGGACCTTTGGCCGAAATATTCTGGGCAGCAGTCGCCTTCCTAGCTCTCTTAAAAGCCTTTATGGAATCAGTGGTCTTCACCATCTCTGAAAAAAATAAAGCAGCAAAACCAAAGTTGCAAGTTAGAAAGAGATGGATCGACAAAACAAACAAAATAAACAAAGATAAAGCTAGCAAAGAAATCGATAGCTACCCAATTCAGTTCAAATAAGAGAGGGATTCACCAAGAATTTCTTTGTATCAAGATAAGGAGGCTCTCTCCAATTCTCTTCTAGTACATGAACAAAAGCCTGCTCAACCTCATCCAACATTTCCCAAGTATACCTGGACACTACTACATTCTGTTGCCAGGATAGGGGGGAAGGCAAGTTCATTATTCTCATCCAAAAAGAAGGGCCGAGCTCCTTCAACAGCTCGGACCTTGAAGAAATAGTTCTTAAAATTCCTAAAAGATTCATCATACATAGAAAAAACTTTCTTTCCCTAGGAAGCTCGGAAAGAAATCCAGGAAGCCTTCTTCTTAGCTGCCCCAGGTTTCGTCAAATAAAAAAGGTAAAGAAATAGAGTTTGAGAAGGTCGGACATCCAGTTCTTGGCATAACTGTTGGAAGACTTTTATGAAGCCCCACAAGTTCGGGTGAAGCTGAGAAGGGGCAATATTACAGGACCACAACAAGTCGGTCTCAAAGGAAGTAAAGGGAATGGTGATGTTCATTTGGCTAAAAAAGTAATCGTAAGCATAAAAGAAGGGACGTTCCCCCTGAGTCAGAGAAGGAAAACAAACCCTCTCATTAGGGTCAGGCGCTACCAACTCATAGTTTTTCTCCTGATCTCTACTACTACAAACCCTGTGATGTCTCCTAAGCTGCACGCAATACTCGGAATTAACCACAGAAACGCACATCAAGACGGGGAGTCCAGCCAGTCAGACATGCCCTCGAGGACTTTGAAAGACGTCTCGACAATATTTTTTGCAAGAAGACATGGGTCAACTAGTCCTACAGTAAGAAAAAAGAAAATGGGTTACTAATCAACAGCTCAGACTGTAACGACCCAATTTTCAGTACACCTAGGACATACCAGAAACTGAGTGCTACCAATTTGTCATCCTAATTATTATCTATTATTTATTATATGAGCCTGATTCGTTGTTAAAAGCATAGTTAGTTAGCGAGGTACTTTTTTTTAAAAAATGTTTGAATTAATAAACAGAATCATTTATAATCAATTCACAAATAATAACAGATAAAATAGTTATAAACAACCACACATAAATATATCACAAGTAGTTGACAACATTCGGTGATTCAGCCTTTATTAGAATATAGACTGTTAGTTAGAACACCCCTAGATATAGCTAAATAATATCTATATACATACAACATCCCAGGTCCTGACCTGTTCAAGAGGTCCCTAAGCTGGCACCTAGGCTAGCCTAGACTCTATACTTGCCTAGTCCCTCTAAACTACTAAAGCGAGGGAAGGTACGTTCTAGGTCTTCAAAACTCAAGTCAGGTGGAACGTCACCAAAAGGTAGAACATCATCTGCTACTCCTCTGCATGATCAGACATTGTCATAGGACATCTCTCTGGTACCTCATCAAGTAGCCACACAACAGGAGTCTCGTACACAGGATTTAGGTTAAAGTTCACATACAAATGGGGTGCAGACATTGGCTGGTCTCACAGTATATACATATAAACAGAGAACGGGATTCACCCTAGACTCAGAAGACTACCTAGAGCGGAATCCTTTTTGCAAACGGTCGTCAGCGAACTACGGAAAGGAACTCTTGCTTCCATCTGAAGGGGGAAGGGAGAGAGAAGGGGTAAGAACTGGGGAGTTCTTAGTAGGGTTGGGGTTATTAGTTAAGTTCATTAATTATATGTTGTTTTGCAAATGAATAGAAAAATACAAAAAGCAGTAAATAGAAGATGAAGATAAATAGAGGAAATAGAGAAAATAGAAAACAGAACACAAACAGAAGGATACAAGAAAATACAAAACAGACACAGAGAATAGAATACAAACAAGGAAAGCATACATTCATACCACAATCATAACAAAGGAAATGCACAACCAAGTATGATGCATGTCTAGCCCTAGTGCAGGTAATGAGCTCATTTGTCGGTTTCTACCCGCTCCCGATGTAACCCGAAGCAGCTGAAACGGGTATGGTTTTCCAGTTAGCATAGGTACAGTTCTCACTAACTGATGTATGCGTCATATCCTCTGTAAGCAAACTCTGCCTTACAGGTGGCGGCATTCTAGCCGTGTATGAAATCATGTCCTCTGTAAGCAATACTTGCGTTACAGGTGCGGCATTCTAGCCGTGTATGAATTAATATCCTCTGCAAGTGATCCCAGGTTATCAGTTGCAGGTATAGCTCTCAATAGCTGTGTAGCACTGGTAAACATTCTGTGGTCGTACCACTATCTATCTAACTGCCTTCACGCAGCAGATCATCACATAATCATTCTCATTACCATCATTCATTATCATTCTCATTATTCATCATCACTTTCACATTCTTATGCAATACCTCTTTCTTTCTCTGTTCAATCATACTATACAAACTTTACATCTTTCACTTTTACAATATCTTGGCTCAAACCATTTCTCTTTATCATATTACTCTTTTCTCTTTGTATCTCTTTACTCTGTTCTGGTTTCTCTTTTCTCTGTATCTCTTTACTCTACTCTGGTTACTCTGTTCTCTGTATCTCTTTTTTTCTCTGATTACTCTTTCTTCTGTATCTATATCACTTTTTTTTTCTTTATCTCTTTACTTTACCCTGGTTACTCTATTCTCTGTGTTACTTTACTCTGCTTTGATTTCTCTTCATAACATATGTATTTAAAGCTTATGTAAATTTCGGTATGAATAGTTATCCTGTCCCAAGTATAGGTTCATTAAGTCTATACTGAAACAATTTAACTTTTCATATAATACCTAACCCTAGTCGCAACTCAAGGACTAACTATGTTGCCCTAGTTTGTTCACTAATCTCCGTCTATTTTTCTGTCAATAAAACTTTACAGACTTTTCTTTGATTTCTGTCTTTTCTTTAACTTTTTATCTTTCATTTATCTTTGCCTCACTAACATGTTATTACCACTCCCTAAGTGTTTTATGAAGGTAACTATGAGATTCTACACTTAAAGTTGTCTTTCTAAAGCTTTTACGGAAAACTGCCTTTTCCGCATTATTTTATTATTTTTATTAAAATATTATTTTTAATTAAATATTATTATTTAATATTTTATTATTATTTATTATTTTATCATTAAATTTTCGAAAATTACCCCTTTTTAACTTTTAACCTTTAAAATTCACTTTTTACCACCGTAACTTTTAATATTTCTACTTTAACCACCCTAACTTTCAGAAATTACCAAATAACCCCTCAAACACCAAAATAATTACAACCTTGCCCTTTCTAAGATCTAAAAGGTGTTCTTCAATGTTCTTCACCACACTCAAAGTGTTCTTCGTGTTTTTCATAAATTCTTCAGATTCTTTCTCTGATTTTACCCGTTTTTCAGTCTTTTCAGCAACCGATTTTTACCATAATTCAAAATAAAATTGCAGCCACTAAAGCCCCATATTTTCCACATTATTTCAACACAAATTGAACCCCAATTTAAGGATAAGGGTTCATTTTTCCAGCAGCCCTCAAGAACAACATTCATAGCTTAAATATCATCAAATTTCATCAAAATTTCAACAAACTTTCACCAAGAATAACTCATATAAGCAATCAATTTCAAGCATAACCAAACCATATCATAATCACACATCACAAACACAATCAATCAAGATTAAATTCGTCACACTCTACCTGGTTTTGCTGTTCCTAATTCAGTTAGACTTTCAGGTGGTCCTTTAGTACTTTTTCCTCCTAAATCACATCAAGAACAACTTTAAATCCAAAAACCCTCAACTAACCAAATCTACCTCAGCACGTTAGGAGGTGATTTCTAACCTTAGACTTGCTGAAAAGTCACGTTTCTTGGCCCTCAAGTTAAGTTAAGCATGATTTCTAAGGAAGAACATCAAGAAAACACATGTTTAAGCATGTTTCCTTGAAAACCGAATTGAAAGGGGAAAGGAACAGCCATCTCACCTTATTTCCAGCCTTGATAAGTTACATGGTTATGTAGAGGAAGAAGAGAGGATCATTTTGGTGAAATCGGAGTTTTGATGTGAGTTTTAGTTCAGAAGAAATCAAGCTTTGAAGATTAAGTGTTCATGAAAGTTTCTCTCTTTTCTCTCTTGTTATTTTTGGCCAAAATGATTAAATGAGACAGCCTTGGAGGTATTGGGGGTGTAGGGTGAGTTGTGATTGGTTGGCTTGGAGGTGGGTTAAAATAATATTAAAATATCTCAGGTGTATAACTACTAAAACTAGATGTATCGGAACACTTGTAAAAACATCTCTAAAAATTATTTTCTGAGCTACTAGCATAAATGACACTAGTAACATATTTATTATGATAATAAAACATGTATAATGAGGCCTTAGCATTGCTAAAGTTATCAGAGAGTGCCGGTGCTAAGCTGCACCAGTAAACTGTGAACCCAGTTAAACCGATTTTCCTGTTTTTAACTAAAACAGACCAGGTAACTTTATAATATCATTCAAGCATCTTCTAATACTAATATAATGATAATATTATACTATTATCTCTCTCCTCTCATGAATCAAGTCCAGTTCATCAAACAGAGACTATTTACAAAAATCAGAATCAAAACTGCCAACCGATACGGTTCAAAAACTAGGTTCTTCGCGATTGCGTTGTCGGGCTTGTCTTAACTAAGGTCCTGAGTTAAAGATAATATAATGACAATGAGGATTGAGATGCTTGATGATACAGAAGAGGTGTTCCTTTTACTGATCTTTCGGAGAAATCCGTGTCTTCAGAAAAGATCTCGCATACTAGAAAATTAGGGTTGTTACACAGACAAATCAAGAGAACAGCTCGGATAAATATGGATATAACTCAAACTAAAGCATACAAATGTTAGAAGGCAGGAATAGCAACAAAAGGAAACCCCAGGACTCACACCAAGGTCCAACTGTATGACCCAGGCTGGTTAAAGACAAGTCGACCGACCTCTTCAGATTAGGATTACCCGACCTCTTCATAAAAGAGTTCGGCCAAAATGCTACAGAGGCCCAGTAGGCCTAAACAGAGGAACACGACCCAAATCTAGAGGAAGCCCAAACCTAGAAAGATGAGGGCGGTTCCCTTAAAGATAAATATGACTTCACTCAAAGATAAGATAAGATAACTACCTTATCTCAAGAGAAGATCACTCCACACCATTATAAATACATTAGAGCACCTAGGTATAACTCATACTCTGATTCTACTAAAAACCTGCTTAAAATTCATGCTAATTTAAGCATCAGAGTCTCTTGCAGGTACCACCACCCTCCGGTGACAGATGATTAGTTACATCAGCACCATCACCGCCTCCAACAAGTCGGACGTATCAGCTTCGACCGCCACAACAGATCTCATCCGAGATTGACCTAACAGTTTCAAGTAACCCTTGGAATATTGGCACCGATGCCGGGGAACCTGGAAGTCATCCCATCACCATGGCGGACAACCTTGACAATGACCATGACTCCGGATTGGAGGAGAGAACTCCGCATAAGAACGCAGACACCGCACCAAAGGATACACCTCAACCAAACAAAGACAAGAATTCACCGAACACAGAAATCATGGAGGCCCTACAAGCTCAACAAGATCACCTCGAACAGCTCGAAAAAGAGGCCGAGCACCAACGGGAAGCTGAAAGAAACCTCCAAAGAGAAACTAGGCGACGCCGAGAGTTGGAGGACAAACTCCTAAAACTCGAAGCCGACCTGAAAACCAAAACCATCCAAACCGGTCACGATGACACATCCCACAAGGATCAAGACCCCTTCATCAAGGAAATCATGAAAGCGAAGGTTCCAAAGGATTTTAAAGCTCCCGACATGACCCCATATGACGGTATCTCCGATCCCAGCCATCATCTCAGCAATTTCAGAAGCAGAATGTATCTCACTGACGCCTCAGACGCTACTCGATGCAAAGCCTTCCTGACCACTTTAACAAAGACAGTAATTAAGTAGTTCGACAATCTGCCCCTTAGATCCATCACAAGTTTTGACAACTAAGCCAAGAAATTTCTTGCCAGATTTTGCAACCAGAAAGACAAAGCCAAACATGCCCCAAGCCTATTAGGGATCAAGCAAGGAGATCGGGAGAGTCTTCTCAATTACATGGAAAGATTCAACAAAGCGTGTTTGGACATACAGGATTTACCAACAGAAGCAGCCATCATGGGTCTCATCAATGGCCTACGTGAAGGACCTCTTAGTCACTCCATATCAAAGAAACATCCTACATCTCCGAATGAAGTGCAAGAACGAGCAGAGAAGTATAGCAACATGGAGGAAAACTCTTGACTAGGAGAGACCTCAAAATTCAGATTCTCCTACCCCTCTCGGGACAGGGATAAAGAGTCCAAGAAAAAAGAAGATCAACATGGAGAGAAGGTTAAAAAATACCACCATTACACCCCTCTTCGGGTGTCTCTCGTGGAAGTTTACCGGGAAGTATGCCACACTGAGAAGATTCCACCACCTCGACTGAAAGAGCAAAACTCTTGCGCGATCTAAAATTTTTTGCAAATAAATTCCCGTTGTAAGTATAGCTTCTAGACCGACAAGAATTCCTTTCTTACAAATATTTTGTTTGTCACTTAAGCAAACCCAATAAAATTTATAAACCGAAGTATTCAAACCTCGGGTCATCTTCTCAAGGAATTGCAGGGAGGTATGACTTATTATTAGCTATGGAAAAGGTAGAATTTTGGGTTTTGAAAGGTTTGAGCAAGGGAAGTAAATTACAGGAATTAATAAATTAATATCTAATAAGACTCTTGGCAAGGTATGAAAATTGGGAAGTCCTATCCTAGTTATCCTTATCGATGGTGATGAGAATTGAGTTTTAATCCCACTTAGTTAACCTTTTCTAAAGCAAAGGAAAGTCAAGTGGACTAATTAGTTAGATCCTCAAGTCCTAGTCAATTCCTAAGAAAGGATTAGAGTTAGTGGAATTCAATTCAATTAGAAAAAATAACAATTAACAACCATGATAAGTTTGATAACTCAAGAGTCTCCAGTTAATCAATTAAAGCCAAGAATATAAAAAGCTAAATAAGAATCATAAATCTGAAATACCTCAATTTATATTAAATAAAGAAAATCCTAACGTGAATGGTTCATAAGCTGATTTGGCAACATGAGTAATTAAATAAAAGAATTAAAGTATCTGAAAGTAAAAGAGAAATATAAAGTAAAAGGAATATTGAACCTGAGAGGAAGTTGTAATCCTAAATCCTTTAAGAGGAATCCTAATCCTAAAACCTAAGAGAGAGGAGAGAACCTCTCCCTCTAAAAACTACATCTAAATTATGAACAGTGAATAATAATGGAAGACTTCTCTGAATGGATGCATTCCCCCACTTTATAACCTCTAATATGTGCTTTCTGAACTTGGATCTGGGCCAAAAAGGGTTTCAGAAATCGCTGGGAGCGTTTTCTGCAGTTGCTGCACGTGGCGTCTGTCACGCGTCCGCGTGGATCACGCGGTCGCATCATCTGGAGTTCTGCTCTTCCACGTGGTCACCTCAGGCACGCTTCCACGTCAGTTGTACTTCACGCAAGTCACACGTTCGCGTCATGCGTGCGTTCGCGCGGATGTCAGTTTGCGCAAAGCACGCGTTCGCGTTGTCCTTGCGGACGCGTCACTTCCAGTTTCTTCAAAAACTCCATTTTGTGCTTTTCTTCCATTTTTGTATGTTTCCTTTCCATCCTTTAAGTCATTCCTGCCCTATAAAGCCTAAAAGCACTCAACACACAAATCACGGCATTGAATGGTAATAAAGGATGATTAATTTTAATATTTCTAAAGCATAGGAAACATGTTTTTCACATATATCACATAATAAGGAAGGGAAAGTAAAACCATGCAATTTACATGAATAAGTGGGTGAAGGATTGAATAAATCATTTAAATTGAGCACAAAATACATCATAAAATATGGGTTTATCAACCTCCCGACACTTAAACAATAGCATGTCCTCATGCTAAGTCCAAGATAAAGAATAAGGTAAGGTGGTGGAATCTCATGCAATGCATTCTATTCTAAATACAACTACCTAAATGAATCATGCAATTCTAATTTTTATTCACTTGTATATAAAACTTACATGTAGTTAAATTAATTCATATTCTCAAGGAATCATGTATGCATAGCCAAACCCTAGATAATGTTAAAGCATTTTTACAATTGAGATGGGCAAAAGTATTTCACAAACTTGCAAGACAATTAACAATTAAGCAGAGATATATGGTGATGGGCTATTGAACCTTCGCTGGATTTTGTGTTTACTCTCTAGTCACTCAGTGTTTATTGGGTTATTCACTCTATTCTTTTTCTATCCTTGCTTTCTAAAACTTTGTTCTTCATCTAACCAATCAACAAATATGGAATACAGACATACAAAAATTATGAGGTCTTTTTCAAGGTTGTAATGGGGCCAAGGTAAAGATAAGGGTATATGTATAAGGCTAAGTGAGCTAATAAGTGAATCCTTGATTAGTCTAAGATCTCACCTAACATACATACTTTATATAATTTTAAAGTTCCTTTACCTATTTACCCAAATTTTCCCACTTTGTATTACAAGCTCATGTATTAAATTTAATTTTGTCCCATGTGCATTGATTTTTATTTTGCATTTGGAGAATTTTTTAGATATCCCCTTATCTAAATACTGAAAATAATTTTTTTTTAAATCTATGCACATGGTAATTCAATTGTTTTGATTTCTCATGAGCATGCTTCCCAAATTTTGTTTTTGAAACAACTTATTCTTTTTAAATTCCTACTTTGTTTCTATCATCCCATGTTCCCATAAAATTCCCTACTCTTAAATTGTACACAATATCTATCTTAAGCTAACCAAGGATTCAATTTGGGATTTTTATTTTATTTTTCTGCTTAAGGCTAGTAATATGGTTATAGAACAAGAGGGGATTAAAAAGCTCAAGGGGGCTAACAAGGGTGATGTACAAGGTAGGCTAATTTGGGATAAGTGAGGAAAATTCAAATGATGGCCTCAATCATCTCTTGGTATGTATCTATATTCTATATTGGACATATAGATTAAAACAAAGTAAAGAACATCATAATGAAAAAGAAGGGCAAGACACACTGGAATGAAATTTATGGTTTGAATGTAACCATACAATTAAGCTCAAAACTCACAGGCTGTGTGTTCTCCAGCTCAAAAATCATATATCAGTTATATACGTCATGCAAGTAGAAATCAAGAGTTCCCATTATTCTCAATGTAAATCTTAGGGTGGTCCTTAAAGTCTTAGTGTTCCTCCTTGAAGAAATGTTGTTAACTAACTAACATGTAATGCTATATATACAAGGTGTGTGGATTGTTTTAAATTACTAAAGTTTCTAGTTTACTCCTTTTTATTTTCAATTAAACCAAACTATCATATGCTAAAAAGGTAAACTATACTAATTAATCCACGTATTCTATAACTAATAGGTTTAGAATTGCAAACTAAACTAAATGTCTAAGATATAAATTAAAGTGCAAAATGCGGAAATAAAGTAAATATACAGCAAAAGAACAATGTGCAAGTACTGAAAAATAAAAATAAAAATAAAAATACAGAAAAATAAACAAAATATGATAGAAGAGTCTGTAGCGGCTCACTAAAAAGATAAGCCAGAGATGGCTACCTCCCCACACTTAAAATATAGCATCGTCCTCGATGCTCACTCAAGCTGGGTGTGAAGAAGTGCCATCACTGGAAGGATGGGCTGCTGGTGTCTTTATGGTGGTCTGAGGGTCTGCAGACTGGATAAGTGTAGGAGGATCTGTCTGCTGCAGTGGAGGCGCTAACTGTAGAGGAATCTCTGGGTCTGCGGCCTGGATCTGGTGTGGCTCCACATGCTGTGGCGCAGCCTGCTCTGGTCCTGCTTGCTCAGCCTCTCTCTGTGCATGTGTCTCCTCCTCATGCTCGTCCGCCTCCTCCTCAAATGGCTCTGAAGGTGTGTCAGGCTCGGAGGGGATGTCGCCGCCGGATCGGATCATTAACTTGAGGTGCTCATAGCGTCGCTTGTTGCGACACTCAGATCTCTCATATCGCAGCTGGTTGCGGCACTCCATCTGGTCCAGCTGATGAAATAGGCGGTGCACGAGGTGGTAAATGGGCTCTGAGGCAAGTGGAGAGGCAATAGTGGTAGCTGGTGCAGCGGTGGATGAAGAAGGGGCAGCTGAAAGTGTGGCTGTCTCATTAGAAGCGGTGAGGAATGGGGGGTCTGTGGCCTAAAGCTTGAAACTTCCTACTGTGAGGGATAATCTTCTTGCAGTCCGCAACAGGTGGCTTCTCATCAGCAAGCTCCCAAGGCACGTCAGCTCGACGGCCTAGCTGGGTGACCAGACAAGGGAAAGGGAGGGTGCTCTGACATGGACCCTGGCCATGTAATACCAGATGAATCGTGGAAGATACAGGTCCTTACCCTCCATCACACACCAGATGAGGGTGATCATAGCAGCGGGCAGCTCTGTCTCATGAGTGCTCGGCATCACATAGTTGCTCAGAATCTGGTGCCAGAGCTGAGCCTCATCATTCAGGTAACTCAGCTTGATTCCCTTAGGCATCACTGTGTTCTTTCACATGACCCATGGGACAGTAGGATCAAGGGCTATTCTCTGCTTGACAACATCCCAATCAAATCTCATAAAGTGCATATCCTCCTCAGCCTTTTGGTAACCGTCAGGCTGATCTGATTTAGGCTGAAGGTGGAGGATGTCCTCAATGGCTTCCTCAGTGACCAAAATATGTTTCCCTCTGAGGTGCACTGCATCCAGGGAAGTCTTGAAATAGTTGCAGTAAAACTCTCTGACCCAGGAAACATTGACCTCTGTCAAGTTTCTCTCCAAGAAGAACCAGCCTCTCTGTTTTATCTGTTCGGAGGTGTACTGCTGTAGTTCTTCTGGATTTTTTAGAGTTCTCTCCAGGTACAGGTTCCTGGAAATGGCAAACACTAGATACTTTAGCTCATAGTATCTGTTTGCAAATTTAACTGGATCATTGGCAGTGAAGAGCTGGTCAGCCTTCTCCTGCGGGGTAAAGTGCTTTTCCCGCCAAGAGTCATGCAAGATGTCCAGGATGGACATAGAGGATTCACCTCTTTTTCGTTTGCCAGTGGTTGCTTTGCCATTTCCTTTGTGCTGAGGGTCAGACATCTTGAAAAGTAGAGATTCCAGGATATAATTAAAGAACAAAAGCAGGAAAACAAGTAGGCAAATAGGATTTATAGCAATTTAAGCATAAAGGCAAACGAGCAGTAGAATCATGAAATGAGTTGAATATATGTACATTTTGGACTGTATGTGAGTTAAAAAATCGGAGATGAAAAATCACAATCCAAAATATAATATAGGTAGAATTCATGTTAATTAGGAAAAACAATAATCATGCCTTGAGTTAGAAAGTTAAAGTAGTTAGTTAAAAGGTAAAAAGAGAAGTTAGAGAGTTAAAAGTGGGTAATAGGTTAAAAGGAAGTTAGAAAGTGAAAGCAGTGAGTTAGTAAAAAGGAAGTTAGGGTAAGTGGCATGATAAATGTTTCCTAGGTAACACTAAATTCACAAATTTAAAGAATAATCAACTCATAATCAAGCAAAAATATCAGGTTATTGATGATAATTCATATAGAGACAGGAGTAGCTAAAGCTAAAATGAAATCATCAATAATGCAAGTTATTAACCAGGGAATGGAAAGGAATAAAAATGCAAGCCCGTGCATTCATGAATTGGTGTGGTTATAGCTAAGTAATGCAAAATGCAAAATTGCTAAAACCAATACATGAATGAAAATGAAACAATTTGCAGAAAATTGGGCAGCATTCCGGCTAAAATTGGATGTTCCCGGGTAATAAACAGCAGGAAAAATCAGTTCATATAAATTTAAATAAAGCTGCAAATAGACACAAATAACATGAACATGAAAGAGCAGTGTAACAGCAGCAGGAAATATGGAAGAACAATATATGAATAATATGATCATCACAGCAAAATCAGAATTGCAAAATAGATAAAACAAGTAGCAAGAACGGCGCAATTATCAGGCCTAAATCCACTAACCACATCCTAGCTACCTAACCACCTAAAATCCACTACAAACATGCATCTCTAACTAGCCTAAGTCAAACATAATCTGAAAAATAAGCAAAGAACTACAAGTGATAGAGAAATTGGTGTTCGGCGGTGGTAGTTATTGGGGTTTATGGTGTTGGGTCAGGGTTGGGCGAGGGTTTCGGGTTGGAGGGGGTTGTGATGGTGGGAGGTGGCGCTGGTGGCGTGGTGGTCGTGGCTGGCCGCGGTTGGGGGGGCATCGGTGATTGAGGGAAGAAGAGAGAGAAGAAGGAGAGGGAAGGAAGAAGGAGGTGAGGGTTGTGGGGGCTGTGGTGGTGGGTTACGGCGGTCGGAGGTTGGCCGCAGTGGGGGCAGTGGCGGAGGAGGGCGGCGGTGGGTGAGAGGGAAGGTTGGGAGTGGTGAAGGAAGAAAAGAAAGAAGAGAAGGAGAGAGAGGGTGGTTTTCGGCGATGGGGTGCGGTGGTGGGGATGGCGCGGTGGTCGGCGGTGGTGGCTGGAAGTGTTGGTGGTTGGGTGGCAGAGGAGGGAGGGGTTGAAGAGAAGAGAAGGAGAAGGGTGGTATGGGCGACGCGATGGGGTTAGGGTTCGCGTGACTTGGGGTTAGTGGATTCAAATTCACGCGAACGCGTGGGGCACGCGATTGCGTGACTAGGGTGAAATGGGTTCGACGCGGTTGCGTGATTGACGCAATCGCGTGGGTTGGGTTAAAGATGGGTGACGCGGATGTGTGAGGCATGCGACCGCGTCGCTGAAAATTGTGCTAGACTCACACTTCCAGCGTCGTTTCAGCGCAACTCTCTGTCTCCATTCAGGGGGCCATAATATCCACGCGACGCGAACGCGTTGCTCATGCTTTCGTGTGGGATGAGTGTTTTGCAAGTGACGAGTTCGCGTCAGGGACGCGAACACGTGGGCCGTTTGTGCTAAATGCACACCAGCCGCACAATTCCAGCCCAACTTTCTGGGCGTTGGATCTTTACGCCGATTTCCTCCTCACGCCCACGCGTGGCCTGCGCGCTCGCATGGCATGATTTCTCTTTTTTTTATATATATATGCAATTATGCAGCATGCAAAATGTAGATGCTATGAATACTTCCAGATTCAATGAAAATAAAAATAAAAACAAACAACACGAAATAAAATTGAAAAAAAAAAAAACGATCATACCATAGTGGGTTGTCTCCTACCTAGCACTTTTAGTTAAAGTCCTTAAGTTGGACATTTGATGAGCTTCCTGTTATGGTGGCTTATGTTTAAATTCTTCCAGAAATCTCCACCATTGTTTGGAATGCCAACAGCCTCCGGGGTCCCAAACTAGGCATGTAAAGCTCCTGAGCAGCTTCAAACAGATAGTCAGGCTCCCGGGGTGATGAATGTCAGAATAGATTCTAGGATCCCAAACTTTGCTTTTAAATCAGCCTTTGTCTTGATCTATATTCTTCCATCCGAGCCGTTTAGAATTGTATTCTCACCAAGATGACCAAACGCCTTCCGAGACCCATTCAGTTGAACTTGATACCAATCCGTGCACTTCGAATTGAAGCGTGGAACCTTATTGAATCTTGCACACCAGCTCTGAGTACGAGCCATTTCCCTCTTACTCTTAAAGTTATAGAGAGCTCTAAGCTAGCCAGCTGTTTCAAGCAAACCATATTCAAGTGAAAAAGTAAAGATAAAGGTTAAGGATTGTACCCACTTGAAGCTTGTGTTAGGTGGTAATGGCCTTAAGATAGGTGTTTCCAGTGGTTCTGTAAGCTCTACTCCCTTGTATTCTTCTGTGAATTCCTCCACTTCTTTGCAAAATTCTTCAACTGCAACTGTGTCTTGATCAAAGTCTTCTATGTCTTCCTCGTCACTCAAGTCATAAGTTGGAGGTTGAGAGAAATCTACTTCGACATCATCTTCGTATTCACTTGGATAAGGTTCTTCAGGCTCATAGAGTTCAGTTGCGGATGTAAGTTCGTGACTAGGAGAGCTTGATTCATGATCATCACTACCTGTGGAATCAACTTCTTGGTCTGTTCCACCCAATTTTTCACAAGGTATATGCATTGGAGGTTGTGCACTATCCTCCTTGGCATCAAATTCGAACGTCTCGGTGGAATCCTTTACAGTTCTTGATTCCCATGGAGGTTCAGCATCTCCTAAATCTTCAACCACTTCTTCTTCTACAACTATTATGGCTTCCTCCACTTGTTCCAATACAAAGCCATGCTCCTCATTGTCCACCCAAGTTTCTAGTGTCTCCTTCATGCTTTGCTCTTCTTTTGATTCTCCACATGTAGCCATGGGAGTACTTTGAGTGCTCAGATGTTGGGAAGCTAATTTATTTACTACCTCGGTCAAGGCAGTAGTGAGTTCCAGTACGTCCCTTTGTATCTTCACTTGTCCTTGAAGAAGAACACAAAGTTTGTCATTCATTGGAGGTTGGAGTGGATATGAGGGTTCATTGGTTGGGGGAGAGGGTTCATAATAAGAATGTGGTGGTTCTTGGGAGTAATTGGATTGGAATTGTGGTGGATAAGGGTCATATGGTGGTGAATGGTGAAAAAAAAACTTGTGAGTATGGTGGTTCAAAGCTATGTTGAGAGGATGATCTATAAGCACAGGGTAGGGCTTGTTGGTAATTACAAGGGGGTCCACCATATCTATCAGCTTGGTATGCATTGTAGAGTGGTCCTTGCCCATGATATCTTGGAAGGTGTTGTTGCTTAAAGGGTTGATCAGATCTTCTTGGCTCCATCCATCGTTGGTTGCTCAGACCTTGATGCATATTCCTGTTATAGCTTCCACCCTTTTCAAAAATTTTAGAACCAAACTCAAAGCGAGAGGGGTGAGAATTCATAATAGCTAATAGAAATAAAAGGGAAAAACAAAAACAAATAAACAAGTAAAAGAAAAATATTTACAATAACCAATAATAAGGCACACGTTTGCAATTCCCCGGCAACGGCGCCATTTTGAAAGAGCGAAACTCTCGCGCGATCTAGAATTTTGGCAAATAAATTCCCGTTGTAAGTATAGCTTCTAGACCGACAAGAATTCCTTTCTTACAAACGTTTTGTTTGTCACTTAAGCAAATCCAATAAAATTTATAAACCGAAGTATTCAAACCTCGGGTCATCTTCTCAAGAAATTGCAGGGAGGTATGACTTATTATTAGCTATGGAAAAGGTAGAATTTTGGGTTTTGAAAGGTTTGAGCAAGGGAAGTAAATTACAGGAATTAATAAATTAATATCTAATAAGACTCTTGGCAAGGAAAAGTCAAGTGGACTAATTAATTAGATCCTCAAGTCCTAGTCAATTCCTAAGAAAGGACTAGAGTTAGTGGAATTCAATTCAATTAGCAAAATAACAATTAACAACCACGATAAGTTTGATAACTCAAGAGTCTCCAGTTAATTAATTAAAGCCAAGAATATAAAAAGCTAAATAAGAATCATAAATCCGAAATACCTCAATTTACATTAAATAAAGAAAATCCTAACATGAATGGTTCATAAGCCAATTTGGCAACATGAGTAATTAAATAAAAGCATTAAAGTATCTGAAAGTAAAAGAGAAATATAAAGTAAAAGGAATATTGAACCTGAGAGCAAGTTGTAATCCTAAATCCTTTAAGAGGAATCCTGATCCTAAAACCTAAGAAAGAGGAGAGAACCTCTCCCTCTAAAAACTACATCAAAATTATGAAAAGTGAATAATAATGGAAGACTTCTCTGAATGGATGCATTCCCCCACTTTATAACCTCTAATCTGTGCTTTCTGGACTTGGATCTGGGCTAAAAAAAGTTTCAGAAATCGCTGGGAGCGTTTTCTGCAGTTGCTGCACGTGGCGTCTGTCACGTGTCCGCGTGGGTCACGCGGTCGCGTCATCTGGAGTTCTGCTCTTCCACGCGGTCATGTCAGGCACGCTTCCGTGTCAGTTGTACTTCGCGCGAGTCACACGTTCGCGTCATGCGCGCGTTCGCGCGGATGTCAGTTTGCGCAAAGCACGCGTTCGCGTCGTCCACGCGGACGCGTCACTTCCAGTTTCTTCAAAAACTCCATTTTATGCTTTCCTTCCATTTTTGTATGTTTCCTTTCCATCCTTTAAGTCATTCCTGCCCTATAAAGCCTGAAATCACTCAACACACAAATCACGGCATCGAATGGTAATAAAGGATGATTAATTTTAATATTTCTAAAGCATAGAAAACATGTTTTTCACATATATCACATAATAAGAAAGGAAAATTAAAACCATGCAATTTACATGAATAAGTGGGTGAAGGATTGAATAAATCATTTAAATTGACCACAAAATACATCATAAAATATGTGTTTATCATCGACCAATCAAAAGCAAAAGAGGAGGTGGAAATCGGACAGAATATTGTAAATATCATCGAATCTACAAACATCCCACCAACGAATGCTTTGAGTTGAAGAATGTTATAGAAAAATTGGTAAGAGAGGGCAGACTAGATCGGTACTTAGCTAGCCAAACGGATGAGCCTAGAAAAAGAAAAAGGGACGAAGAGGTCAGACGAACTGAATGACCACCTCTCACCCCGCAGAGACATGTCCACATGATAAATGGAGGATTTGCAGGAGGAGGAATCTCCAAATCATCTCACAAAAGATACCTTAAGGAGATATATCATGTCGAGGGGGGAGAAGGAGCACCCGACCTCCCTACTATTACTTTCACCAAAGAGGACGCGGCAGGCATCATCCCGGGACATGATGATCCCATGGTGATTACTATCATATTGGCCAATGCTAATCTCCACCGTACATTGGTGGACCAAGGAAGCTCGGCAGATATCTTGTTTAAATCTACCTTCGACAAACTCAGCTTACAAGAAAAAGAGCTCAGAGCATATCCAAACAACTTGTTTGGACTAGGAGATACTCCAATCCAACCACTTGGATACATCTCACTACACACAACCTTTGGCAAGGGGACTCGATCAAGGACACTCAACATAGACTACATCGTAGTCGACGTGGGCTCAGCCTACAACGCCTTGATAGGTCGGACAATGTTAAATCAGCTCGCCACGGTAGTTTCAACTCCACATCTATGCATGAAATTCCCAACTTCAGAAGGGATCGCCACGATAAAAGGAGACCAAAAAATCGCACGACGATGTTACAACGAAAGTCTGAACTTTAGAGGCAAAGGAGAAAAAATCAACACTATCGAACTCGGGGGAGTTCGAGGTCGGGAAGAGCTTTGTCCACAACCGGAGGGCGAGATCGAGGAAGTCCAGATCAGGGATGTCCCAGATAAGTCAACAAATATTGGAGCGACTTTGAAAGGAGACATAAAAGAATCTCTGATACAGTTTCTAAGAAATAATGTCGACCTCTTTGCATGGAAGGCCGCAGACATGCCAGGCATAGATCCTAAGCTAATGTGCCACAAATTGGAAGTATACCCAGGATCTCGGCCAGTACAACAGAAGCATCGAAAGCTCGGGCCAGAAAGATCCCAAGTTGTGGAAGAACAAGTACAAGCTCTACTGGAGGCAGGATTCATAAGAGAAGTCAAGTACCCACTATGGCTAGCTAACGTCGTATTGGTGAAAAAGTCAAATGGAAAATGGAGGATGTGTACTGATTACACCGACCTCAATAAAGCCTGTCCAAAAGATCCATATCTACTCCCAAGCATAGACACTTTAGTGGATACCTCCTCCGGATACAAGTACCTTTCCTTTATGGATGCGTATTCAGGATATAATCAAATTTCAATGTACCCACCTGATCAAGAAAAGACCTCATTTTTAACCCCAAAAGCAAATTACTATTATGTTGTCATGCCATTCGGACTCAAAAATGCAGGAGCTACCTACCAAAGATTAATGAATAAGGTCTTCGCAGACCATATCGGAAAACTCATGGAGGTATACATGGACAACATGTTGGTAAAAACACAAAGGGAGGAATCATTACTTTCCGACCTCACCAAAGTGTTCGACACCATCAGAAAGCATGGCATGCGACTTAATCCCGCAAAGTGTACCTTTACAGTAGAAGCCGACAAATTCCTGGGTTTCATGTTAACACAGCGAGGAATTGAGGCAAACCCAGACAAATGCCGAGCTATACTCAACATGAAAAGTCTGACCTGTGTTAAAGAAGTGCAACAACTCAACAGAAGACTGGCAGCTTTGTCTAGATTTCTAGCCAGATCGGCCATAAGATCTCTTCCCTTTTACGCCATATTAAGGAAGGGAAAGAAGTTTGAGTGGACCACAGAGTGCGAGCAAGCCTTCCAGGATTTCGAAAGATTCTTGGGACAACCACCCATTCTTACTAGACCACGGGAAGGAAAAGCACTCATATTATACCTCGCAGTGGAAAGTCGGACAATAGCCTCAGCACTGGTCAGAGAAGACGAAAATGGGCAACAACCCATCTACTTCATCAGCAAAGCCCTACAAGGGGCCGAACTGAATTATCAAAAGATAGAAAAGTTCACCTACGCTCTCATACTAACTTCTCGACAACTTCACCCATATTTTCAAGATCACACCATCAAGGTTCGGACTAACCAGCCCATAGAAGGCATTCTACAGAAGACAGACTTAGCTGGAAGAATTCTACAGTGGGCAGTCGAGCTATCTGAGTTTGATCTTCAATATGAAGCTCGGATGGCCATCAAGTTTCAATATTTGGCCGATTTCATTGCTAAATACACTGACACCTCGGGAACTCCTTCAAAATGGAATCTCTATGTAGACGGCTCTTCAAACAAAACCGGGAGTGGGGCAAGTGTGATAATAGAAAGCGACCAGAGAACCCAAATCGAACTCTCCCTAAAATTCGAATTCCCTACTTCAAACAATCAGGCCGAGTACGAGGCATTACTAGCTAGTTTGAAGCTGGATAAGGAGGTTGGAGCTCAAAAGCTTATTATCTTCAGCGATTCACAAGTAGTTACCTCACAAATAGAAGGGACCTACCAAGCCAAAGACCGTACTATGAAAAAGTACCAGGACAAAACCAGAGAGCAGCTCGGACAACTCGGGGAATATGAGGTTCGCCACATACCTTGAGAACAAAATGCTCGAGCTGACGCACTCTCAAAACTAGCCAGCACCAAACCAGGAGGCAATAATAGAAGCCTCATCCAAGAAATACTGCAGAACCCATCAATTTCAAAGGAAGAAGAAATCCTAGAAATATCAGGCCAGGATCAAGGATGGATGACCCCCATAATCAATTATCTCAAATCAGAAACACTCCCTACAGATAAGAAGGAGGCGAAGAGGCTGAGACAAGAAGCATAGTACTATACCATTATAAATAACATCTTATACAAGAGAGGGATCTCGACACCCCTATTAAAATGTGTGCCGACCTCCAACACAAAGGAGGTCTTGGAAGAAATACACAGTGGCATATGTGGCATCTTGGAGCACGAACTCTCTCCAAAAAAGTGCTCCGAGTCAGATTCTTTTGGCTGACTTTGCAAAAGGAAGCAACAGAGTTCGTAAAAACATGTCCACCATGTCAGAAACATGCTAACTTCCACATCGCCCCACCTGAGGAGCTCATTAGCATAACATCACCTTGGCCGTTCGCAAAATGGGGACTCGACCTCCTGGGACCCTTTCCGCAAGGATCAGGAGAAGTCAAGTTCCTCATTGTAGGGGTCGACTACTTCACAAAATGGATTGAGGCAGAGCCCCTAGCTAATGCCACTGCTAAAAGAAGTCGGAAATTCTTATATAGAAATATTGTCACAAGGTTTGGGGTTCCTTACTCCATCACCACAGACAATGGTACTCAATTCACGGACGCAGGTTTCAAGAAATTGGTAGCTGACTTAAAAATAAAGCACCAATTCACATCCGTAGAACACCCCCAGGCTAATGGACAAGTAGAAGCTGCCAACAAAATCATACTAGCCAGGTTAAAACAGAGATTATAGGACGCGAAGGGAACCTGGGCTGAAGAGCTCCCACAAGTCCTATGGGCATATCGGACAACTCCACACTCTACCACAAAGGAATCACCTTTCTGATTGGCTTACGGAATGGAGGCAATGATCCCAGTGGAAATCGGAGAACGATCTCCCAGGATGATCTACTACAATGAAGAGACCAACTCCCAACTCCAAAGGGAAGAGCTCGACCTACTTCCAGAAATCCGAGAAAGAGCTCATATCAGGGAGGAGACGTTAAAACATTGAATGGCCTCAAGATACAATCGGAAGGTAGTACAGCGAAGCTTCACCAACAACGACCTCATCCTAATCCGAAATGATATCGAAACAAGTCGACCGGGAGAGGGAAAGCTAACAGCTAACTGGAAAGAACCCTACTGAGTCACAGAGGTACTAGGGAAAGGCTACTACAGGGTGTCCGAACTTGAGGGGCGAGAGCTACCAAGGTCATGGCACACCTGCAACCTAAGAAGGTATTACAGTTAGGAAGTAACAAAGATCTTAGGTCAATGTGCACTCTTTTTCCTGAAAAGGTTTTTAACGAGGCACCAAGCCAAGATCTGTAAAATTACCTAACTTAGGGGGGTAAACACCCACATGTATATATTTTATTTGCCTACATGTCTACTTTCTATTGGAATAAAGCTTTTCAGATTTTCTACAAATTTTCTCTACCAAGACGCATTAATCTGAACGCTAAAATTCATTGCCCGATTATAAAGCTATAGGTCGGCAAGGTGAATACCAAACTCACCACCCGACCATGATGAAAATTGAATTTGTCGTCCGAATTTCTACAAAGGTTGGCAAGGTGAAAACCAAATTCACCGCCCGACTTCGACAAGGTCGACCAAGTAGGAATCAAACTCACCGCCAGATTTTTACAAAATCGGCAAGATGAAAAAGCGATAAAAACAGGTTAATGCAAAAAGTTATAAAAAGTAATCCATAGAAAAAGGCCCGACGAGGTCAAAGAAAAAATGGATTGTTAAAAATAACTGGGGAAGGACTGACATGAAGAAGTCGGACCAATCCCCCAAAGCGACAAAAGTTATAAAAAGTAATCCATAGAAAAAGGCCCGACGAGGTCTAAGAAAAAATGGCTTGCTAAAAATAACTGGGGAAGGACCGACATGAAGAAGTCGGACCAATCCCCTAAAGCGACAAAAGTTATAAAAAGTAATCCATAGAAAAAGGCCCAACGAGGTCTGAGAAAAAATGGATTGTTAAAAATAACTTGGGAAGGACCGGCATTAAGAAACCGGACCAATCCCCCCAAAAAACGACGAAGTTATAAAAAGTAATCCATAGAAAGAGGCCTGGCCAGCCCTTATCAGAAATGGATTATTAAAAAAAAAACTTAGAAGGGATCGACATGAAGAAGTCGGCCCAAGCCAATTAAAGCAACAAAGTTATAAAAAGTAAACCCATAAAAAGAAGACCCGGCGAGGTCCAATTAAAAAAGGGATTACTAGAAATAACTCGAGAAGGTTTGTCGAGAGAAACCAACCAACAAGAAGACGTGCGCTAGAAGGGACGCAGCTCGACCTAAAAAGCCACGACCTCACCAAAATCAATTTACAAGTGTTCTATGAGAATACTAAAAAGAATAGCCGAACAAAGCTAGCCTCAAAGTTCACTTCGACTAAAGCAGGAAATAAACAAAGGGAATCAAAAGATGTCAGACACCAAGACTCCCACACTCTAAAAATTCCTGGAAGTGGCAAAAGTGCAAACCAGTATACCAAAAAAGATACTATAATAAAATCTCAAGAAGGCAACCTCGAAATCAACCTCAAGAGCTCGAAAGTATTTGTTTTTTAAAGACAAAGGTTACTAAGTAAAGCAACCTAACGTCAACAAAAGTCAAATCATCCAAAATTACAAAAAATAGAGTTCAAAGACCCACAAGCCGAGCCATACAGATACCCAAACAAACTACAAAGGATTTAAAGACTCCTCAGTGGCAGCATCCTGAGGTGAAGGAGGACAGGTCGCAAGTGGGACAGCATCAACGGTTCCATCCGGCCGGTTCAGGATCTGAACATCAGGGTCCGACTCGGGATGGCCGACCTCAGTTGTAGGAGTTGGAAAAGTTGGAGCAGCAGAAGCTGTGGCTGATAGCTTAGCAGGAGGATCTACATCCTTGTCATCATCTGGGGCAGGAACAATTTTACCATCTTCAACAATATTGTCCAAACTAAAAAGACTTAAGTCGAGCTCGGGAGCAAGAAATCGGACCTGAGCCTTTAAGTTCTCACATGCGTCAGTCACGCTACCCACCGGATGACTCTGAAGCTCAGCATAATTAGCATGAGCATTCTCTAGACTCTCCCTTGCCTCCAACAACTCGCCGTAAGTACGGACATAGCTCTCCTTATGCTGCAGCGCCGTCTCCTTGGACAGCTTGGCAGAAGCCACAGCGGCAGTAGCTCGGGCTTTCTCCTTTTCCAGATCCAGCTCCAACTTGGCTACTTTGGCATCCAGCTCATCCTTCAAACCCTTGATCCTATCAAATTCTGACTTGTCCTCCTCTGTAAAGGCCTTCGTTCCATGAACTGGGATATCCTGAGCAGTTCGAAATAAGGCTGCACCTATGTGTGCCATCTTAACACTACTCCGGGTGATGAAATCCAGGTGGTGAAGAACGGACACATCATCCATAGGAAGTCGGCCATAAGGAGCAATCTGGTTATCCACAAACCCCACAACATCAAAGTCAGGGGCATCCAAATTGAAGGGCTCAGTAGTCCTCTGCTTCTTGGGGAGAGGACCGGCAGCAGAAGGAGAGGCAGCACCAGGGGTCGGCTGGGGAGGATCAGAAGAAGCCAAGAAAACCTGGGAAGTTGGGATGATCTTCCTCAGCCCAGAAGTGTCCGAGGTCGACCTCCTCAGCATAACATTAGAAGATCCCTCCCCAGGATCTTTGGGCGAAATATTCTGGGCAGTAGTTGCCTTACTGGCTCTCTTAAAAGCCTTCATGGAATCAGTGGTCTTCACCATCTCTAAAAAAAATAAATCAGCAAAACCGAAGTTGCAAGTTAGAAAGAGATGGATCGACAAAACAAACAAAATAAACAAAGATAAAGCTAGCAAAGAAATCGGCAGTTATCCAATTCAGTTCGAAGAAGGGAGGGATTCCCTAAGAGCTTCTTCGTATCAAGATAAGGAGGCTCCCCCCAATTCTCTTCTAGTACATGAACAAAAGCCAGCTCAACCTCATCCAACATTTCCCAAGTATACCTAGACACTACTACATTCTGTTGCTAGGATAGGGGAAGGTAGGTTCATTGTTCTCATCCAAAAAGAAGGGCCGAGCTCCTTCAATAGCTCGGACCTTGAAGAAATAGTTCTTAAAATCCCTAAAAGATTCATCATACATAGAAAAAATTTTCTTTCCCTGGGCAGCTCGGAATGAAATCCAGGAAGCCTTCTTCTTAGCTGCCCCAGGTTTCGTCAAAACAAAAAGGTAAAGAAATAGAGTTTGAGAAGGTCGGACATCCAGTTCTTGGCACAACAGTTGGAAGACTTTTATGAAGCTCCACGAGTTTGGGTGAAGCTGAGAAGGGGTAACATTACAGGACCACAACAAGTCAGTCTCAAAGAAAGTAAAGGGAATGGTGATGTTCATTTGGCTAAAAAAGTAATCGTAAGCATAAAAGAAGGGACGTTTCCCCTGAGTCAGAGAAGGAAAACAAACCCTCTCATCAGGGTCAGACGCTACCAACTCGTAGTTTTTCTCCTGATCTCTACTACTACAAACCCTGTGATGTCTCCTAAGCTACACGCAATAATCGGAATTAACCACAGAAATGCACATCAAGACGAGGGAGTCCAGCCAGTCAGACATGCCCTCGGGGACTTTGGAAGATGTCTCGACAATATTTTTACGAGAAGACATGGGTCAACTAGTCCTACAGTAAGAAAAAGGAAAATGGGTTACTAATCAACAGCTCGGACAAATCAAGAGAATAGCTCGGATAAATATGGATATAACTCAAAATAAAGCATACAAATGTTAGAAGGCAGGAACAGCAACAAAAGGAAACCTCAGGACTCACACCAAGGTCCAGCTGTATGACCCAGGCTGGTTAAAGACAAGTCGACCGACCTCTTCGGATCAGGATTACCCGACCTCTTCATAAAAGAGTTTGGCCAAAATGCTACAGAGGCCCAAGTAGGCCCAAACAGAGGGACACGACCCAAATCTAGAGGAAGCCCAAACCTAGAAAGATGAGGGCAGTTCCCTTAAAGATAAAGATGACTTCACTCAAAGATAAGATAAGATAACTACCTTATCTCAAGAGAAGATCACTCCACACCATTATAAATACACTGGAGCACCCAGGTATAACTCATACTCTGATTCTATTAAAAACCTGCTTAAAATCCATGCTAACTTAGGCATCGGAGTCTCTTGCAGGTATCACCACCCTCCGGTGACAGAGGATTAGTTACATCAGCACCATCACCGCCTCCAACAAGTCGGACGTATCAGCTCTGACCGCCACAACAAATCTCATCCGAGATCGACCTAACAGTTTCAGGTAACCCTCGGAACAACCATCATCCCTATTTCATATGGGTTCTTGCGAGTCCTTGATGGGATAGTACTGAATCACAAGCTTGATTATACATCTCTTAAACGGCTAAACCACGACTATGTTGGGTACTTGGAGACATCAGTGTAGTTGAGGTACGGGGCGATTAGGCCTTTGTGGTATAGGCTAGAACCTAGATGCAGAATTTTCTGATTAAGAAGATCCAACCTTGTCTGTTTTGCTTTGAGTAGGATCACCAAGGGAATGGACTGCAGGAGCTTCACCCACGTTCAGATTGGATGACCGTTGACCTGGCGTTTGACTTGAAGCAGAGGAGACTAATGACCACTGACCTGGCGTTAGTCATTTACAGCCTGCTGATAAACCACTATTTTATGGTTTATCTTATGCTCAATTGAGTGGTTTATATCAATTTTTTACTCACTTATTCATATAAATTGCATGGTTTTATATTTTCCTTCCGGATTTTGTGCTATGATTGGAAACATGTTTCTTTGGTCTTAAATTTGCTATGTTTAATCCTCTCTTATTACCATTCGATGCCATGATATGTGTGTTAAGTGTTTTCAGGGTTTATAGGGCAGAAATGGCTTGGAGGATGGAAAGGAAGCATGCAAAACTGGAAGGAATACAAGAAGCTAAAGGAACTGCTAAAGCTATCCAACCTGACCTCTTCGCACTAAAACGGTCATAACTTGAGCAACAGAGGTCCAAATGATGCGGTTTCAATTGTGTTCGAAAGCTAACATCTGGGGCTTCACAACGATATATAATTTTCCATAGCTACCCCGAAGCCAGGCGACACGCATGCGTGGATCATGCGGACGCGTGACCTGGCAAAAATCCAATACGCGCGAACGCGTGGACGACGCTAACGCGTGACTTTGCAGTGACCTGTACGTACCAGAAATTGATGGGGGCGATTTTTGGGCTGTTTTTGACCCAGTTTTCGGTCCAGAAAACACATATTAGAGGCTATAAAGTGGGAGAATCGATCCATTCATAAGAAAACAACATAACACAATATTCATAATTCACAATTTTAGGTTTTAGATGTAGTTTTAGAGAGAGATAGAGAGGCTCTCTCCTCTCTCTTAGGATTTAGGATTAGGATTTCTCTTAATTTTAGGATTGCTTCATTCCAGGTTCAAGGTTCTTTTAATTTAGTTTCTCTTATCTACTTTTATTCATTCTATTACTTTAGTTTGTTTATTTTCCCAAATTGGTTTATGGATTCCTATGTTTAATTTGATTTTCTATTTAATATAATTTGAGGTATTTCAGAATTATGATTGCTTTCTTTTTATGATATAAATAATTTGGATTTTTTTTTTTTGGCTTTGGTTGAGTAATTGGTGACACTTGAGTTGCCAAACTCAGCTGTTGATTAATATTTGAAGCTTGCTGATTGATTTGGACCCCTCTAAAGCTAGTCTTTCCTTAGGAGTTGACTAGGACTTGAGGAATCAAATTGATTAGTCCACTTGACTTTCCTTTATTTAGTAAGAGTTAAATAAGTGGGAGCAACGGACAATTCTCATCACACCTGATAAGGATAACTGGGATGGAATTTCCAATTCTCATACCTTGCCAAGAGATTTTTTAATTATTAATTTATTTTTCTTACCATTTAAATTACTTGTTCCCTATTTCAAAAATTCAAAAATATATCTTTTTCCATAACCAATAACAAACACACCTCCCTGCAATTCCTTGAGAAGACGACCCGAGGTTTAAATACTTCGGTTATAAATTTTATTGGGTTTTGTTACTTGTGACAACCAAAGTTTTTGTACGAAAGGATTCATTGTTGGTTTAGAAACTATACTTACAACGCGATTATTCTTATAAAATTCTTTACTAGCAAGAGAATCTAATTCGTCAAAATGGCGCCGTTACCGGGGAATTGCAAACGTGTGCCTTATTATTGGTTACTGTAAATATTTGCTTTTTCATTTCTTTATTAGTGTTTCTAGTTTTAGGAGTTTATTTTCATTAATTTTTATTAATTTTTATTTTCTTTAGCTACTATGAATTCTCACCCCTCTGGCTTTAAGTTTGGTTCCAATGTTGTTGTAAGGAATGAAAGTTATAACAGGAATATGCATCAAGGTCAAAACAATCATAGATGGAAGGAGCCACGAGGATGTGATCAACCCTTTCGGCAACAACACCTTCCAAGGTACCATGGACAACGACCATCCTACAATGCATGCCAAGACAATAGCCATGGTGGACCCCTTCGTGACAAACCACCTCCACCAAATTGCTATGGTCAAGAACCATTCCGAGGTGCATACCAAGATGACAGATATGGTGGATCCCCTTGTAGTTACCATCAAGCCCCATCATATGCCTATGAACCACCTCCTCAACATAGCTTTGGACCACCATACTCACAAGCTACCTACCACCATTCACCTCCATATGACCCTAATCCTTATCCATCCCAATTCTAATCCAATTACTCCCAAAAACCACCACTTCCATATGCACAATGTACATACCCATCAACCTAAGAATCATAGGCTCACCTCAAGGAAATAGTAGATCAATTTCATGCAACCCTTCATCAACTGGAACAAGCGATAAATCAATTACCTTCCAGACGTTCGGACACTCAAGGAACCCCCATGGCTTTATGTGGAGAATCTAATGAAGAACGTAGCATGAAGGAGAAACTAGAAACTCCGGTGGACAGTAAGGAGCATGACTTTGTTCTGGAACAAGTGGAGAAAGCCGGAATTATCAAAGAAGAAGAAGTGGTCGAAGACTTAGGAGATGCAGAACGTCCATAGGAAAGCCCAGTCATAGAACCCCCTTCTAAGGAGTTTGAATTTGATGTTAAGGAGGGTGTACAACCTCCAAGGCATATCATGGTTGAAGACTTTGAAGGGGATGATCAAGAGATGAATTCAATTATTGATGAATTCTTATCTACATTTGAATCCTCTCCCATTGGACTTGACATGGAGATTAAAGAAGAAGAAGCACAACCTCCCATGCCCTTGGTGAACAATGAAGAAGAGATCGAATTGGAAGAAAGCTACCAAGAGGAAGAGGTTGAAATTGAAGAAGATTGCAAGGAGGTGGAAGTTATCAAAGAGGAGCCCAAGGGAATGGAGCTGGAGATCACCTTGCCAAGGTTGTTGGACACCTCTCCCCAAAGCCATCACCATCCATCCCTTAATTCAAGTGGGTAAATCTCTCATCTCTAAGATTAATTAGCTCACTTGAATATGCTTTGCTTGAGACGGATGGGCAACTTAGAGCTCTTTGTGGCTATAAGAGTAAGAGGGAGATGGTTAGTGGTTGGAAATACAATCCTAGGTTCATTATGGTAGGAGGCTCACGGCTGAATTATCATGGTTGGAAGAATACTAAATTGTATGGGTCTAGGAAGCTGTTTGGATGCCCCAGTGAGAATTCGGATTGCTTATCACCTGGTTCGAACAAAGATGGTCAACAAGAAAACGGGTGCAAAAGCAAGGTTTGGGACCCCGAAATTCATTCTGGCAATCAACACTCTTGGGGCCTTGTCACTTGCTTTAACTTGCTTGAAGGCTTTATGCAACTAGTATGAGATCCCGGAGGCTATTGGAATTACAAACACTGGTGGGGATTCCTGGATGAGTTCAAGCACAAGCCACCATAACAGGGAGCTCATCAAACGTCCAACTTAAGGACTTAAACCAAAAGTGCTAGGTGGGAGACAACCCACGATGGTATATTTTTCCTTTTTGTTCCTAGTTTTATTTTATTTTATTTTCATTCATGTTCATTCATAATTTCTGCATAGTCATCTGCATTCTGCATTTTGCATTCTGTATACTGCATAAAAAAAAGAAAAAAAATGAACGCGACGCGCAAGCGTCGCTGATGCGTCCGCGTCATAGGTGCATTCAGAAGAAAAGAGAATTGAACAGAAAGTCATGCGGGAGCGTGGCTGGAGGCTTGCCTTAGGCACAAACACGACCACACGAACCCATCGCTGACGCGTCCGCGTCGTTTGCGAAACCAGCCTTCCATCCGTGCACGTCACCCATGCGCACGCGTGACCCTGCAAAATCGACGTAAAGAGGTATATGGCAGCAAGTTGTGATGGAGTGGGCCTGGACTCGTGCTAGAAACACAAGCCCTACCACGCGAACGCGTGCCCCACGCGTCTGTGTCATTTTCAAAATATGGCCATTCACGCGTGCGCGTAACCCACGCGCATGCGTCACCTCAAATTTTGGCTATATGCAAACAAAACAGAGAGTTGTGCATACGCGAGGCTGCACTCGCGCCAATAGCACAAATCAGGTCACGCGATCGCGTGACCCCCGCGTCCGCGTCACCTGAACTTATCACATACCACGCGATCGCGTGCTCCACGCGTCCGCGTCGCATGCAACGCACAGTTTATCCATGTCAGCACCAGAATTCCTATCTTTTCTTCTCCAATCCTACTTATCTTTCTATTATCATTCTTTCTTCTTTCTTCTATCTTTTCTTATTCTTTCTTCCTCCTTTCTTACTTTCTTTTTCTTCATCTCTTTAACCTCTCATCCCTCTTCACTTTCATTCTATTTTACTTAATTTATTTGCATACTTTCATTCATTACATTTTAATTTTGTGCATATTTTTATTTTCTTTTCTAAATTTATTATTTTTCCATTAGTTTTAAATTTTCTTATTCAATTGTGCATCTTGAATTATTTTGGTGCTTCGTGACTTGTTTTAAACTGTTGGGTGTTATTAATCATAAGTCAATGCTAATTTTTATAATACCGGTATTCCTTTTGCATTGACATGAATTTATATTTTCTTACATTACCCACACTCTCTTCCCCATTGTTGCAAATTTTTGTACTCTTGATTTGTCATGTGCTTCTACTGTTTTCTCACTTACATGTTGTAGCTACCATGTAATTGAGACCCTTATTATTTGGCATTAACCCAACCATATTTTAAATTGTTTCCTATCTTTGTTTTTTGGGTTACTTTTCTTTTTTTCCTCTTCTTTCAGGATGGCCACCGAGGAAGGGAAACAGCAAACGTCTATATGGGGAAACAGACAAGTCCATCTGCACAATCTCTAGAGAAAAGCATCAGTTGTAGCAGCCCGTCCACTTGTACATCTTAGCAAGCACCGAGGACGGTGCAATCTTTAAGTATGGAGAGGTTGATACCAATCTCCATGGGTTAGTTACCTTCTTCTCAACACCAATGTTTTATTTTCTTTGTTTGTTCATTGTTGCATTTGCATGTTTGATTGCATATTTGTTTGATTTTTGTGCATATTTTACCATCACTTGGTTAAAGTAATAAATTTCTTTTCAAGACTCTATTTTATAATATTTCACTAATTTAAATTGAAAAAAAATTGTGTTAAAACTTGTTTGAAGATTATAAATTGGAACATGAATTATAGCTAAAGAACACACAACCTGTGAGATTTGAGCTTAATTACATGGTTACACTATTTAACCATAATATTTTATTCTTGTGTGTTTACTTCTCTATAATTGTGATTTTTATTTTGTTCCATTCTATATGTCCACTATTTAGTGTATTTATATGCTTGCATATGATTGAGGCCATTACTTGTTTTTACTCACTTATCCCAAATAGCCTACCCTTTTATGTTACCTTTGTTAACCACTTTGAGCCTTTTTTATCCCCCTTATTCTATATTTTACCACATCACTAGCCTTAAGCAGAAAAATAAATTAAATACCCCAATTGAATCTTTGGTTAGCTTAAAATAGTGTGTTAACTAAGTGTGGGAAAACTGTGGGTACTTGGGTTAATGAAAGTGTACAGTGTTTACATGATAAAATATTGAGAATTCACTACAAGAAAAATACCCATTCAGCCACACTTTTTTTAGGCTACATTTAAAAAGCGTAGCCTATTCATAGAATAGGCTACGCTTTTCTCTGTGTTGCCTTTTTATAAGAGAAAATGATACACAAATGCAGCATCATTTAAAAAGCGTAGCCTTAGGTATTAAAGATATCACTTAAAAAGCGTAGCCGTAGGTTGATATCTATAGGTTCACTTTTCTACTCAAAAGAGACGCTTTTAAAAGATAGCCTATTTGTTAAGTTTTGGGTGCGTTTTAAAAGTGATGCCTAATGTCTCTAGAGTCAAAAACTTATAACACTTAGTAATTTTTTTCCTTGTTTTTCCTGAAAGCAAACTGATGATGAGTGATGACCTTAACACTTAGTAAAACTTAGCAAATTAAACTTCTTGAGTCTCAGTCACCTTCGAAGGCTCAGCCACCTTCATCCTCGTGCGTAAACCCTCGATAGCTCAGTCACCCTCGATAGCTCACCATCGTCGCCCCCCCACTCACGCTCGCCATTGACCTCTCACTCTCGGTCTCGCCATTCACCCTCTCACTCTTGCCATTGACCGCCTCACTACAAGCGGAAACCCTCTCACTCTCGCCATTGAGAGTCATCGCCTCCCACTCACGACTCACCTGCACTACTCTCCACATTGACCGTCGTCATCTCCTCTTCGCCATCGCTTGCACTGATCGTCGCTGTGCGGCCCTCACCATCGTCGCTGTGCGCCCCTCACCATCGTCGCTGCACCGCTCTCACCATCATCATCTCCGTGCTTCTCATCATCGTCTTCGCTGTGCTCACATCATTGAATAGGTATGTATTGATTTCTATTTTCTTCTGAAATTGATCAGTGGCTTAGGGTTCCTATTTTAGGGGTTTTAATTTGGGGCTTTTAATCTCTGAAATATGGGTCTGTGAACTGTAATTTGATAACATGCATGCTGTTATTGATGAAGATGTGTGGTATTTTAGGGTTTGTGAACTCTGATTTAATATACAGCTTGCCTATTTTCTCTGTATTTTTGTTTCTGAGACTGAATCCAAATGCAGCGTTAATAAGCTTTTGTTTCTGTGATTTCTCAATGAATAAGTTGGCTTTCGTTTCTCTGTTTTCAGCTTCCTGTTTCTAACAGAGTTCTTGCAGTTTGAATTGTTTCTTGGTTAGCCAGAAACAGAAATGGTGTGAAGAATGTAAAGAATGAAAAGAAGACAAGGAGTAGAGAAGAAGTAGAAGAGGAAGAAGAAAGGTGAGCTGAATTGTAAATTGAATTGAAAGAAAGAAATCTGATTAACATGAAAACCAATCATATACAATCCTGTTTATGTAGCCATATCAGGTGAGCCTTCAACAAAGGCAATAACCTTGTAAATACCAATAAATATAAAAAGAGTATGTTATTTAAGCTATAATATATATAATTAAAATTAATAATTAAAATTTATTAAAATATTGATATACTGATATATTTAAAAGCTTTTTTAAATTAATAATTAATACAGAACATAGTATAAGAAATTAATAATATTAATAATAACAATTCCTGTTTTGTACAGAAGTGATACAAAGAGTTTGTGGACTTTGTTAAGGAAATTTCTGATTCCTTGCTAGTTTTATGGTGTCCTCATCAGAATAAATATTATCTCAGGTGCTTGTCAGCAATAAACCCAAAGAGAGTTTAATTTGTCTTCTGCAACTTCTTCATCTTTTTGAAGCACAAGATCTTCTACTTCAGGTATGAATTGGGTTTAGGATGCCTCAGTTGTAGAAATCTGATTGTTTGACATCTCCATTGTAGAAATCTAGGTATTCATCTATAAAAATGGGGACATTATAGTTACTTATACCCCTTTTGACTAAAACTACAATTTTTTCCTTAGTTGCTGATTCTTGTAGTAATTCTTTTCTGAGACTGAAGTTGATTTCTTGAATAGGTGAATGATTTAATGTGTTATGTGTGTAATATTGAAACACTTTTTGTTTTGAAAGTTTTTGTACTTGATTAAATGTTTCTCTTTGATCCTTTTTTTTTTCTTTTAAACTGTTAGTGCAGTAATTGGCTTTCTGAGCATTACATAGTTGGGATAAACCATAGGGTATAAGAAACAAGAGTGGCAGCAAGATTAGTAGATGACCAAAAGCACAAGCATAAATCTGTAATACTAATATTGAAGGGTAAAGGCACTTCCAAACCATCTACCCAAACATATTTATACGATGGAGAATTTTTAATAGTTGGAGGTGTAACTTTACAAATTTGTGGTATATAAGTTACATATTTTTGTTTGCTCTAAATAGGTATAATCAATTTTTATTATGTCTTTAGGATAAATTGTCCTACTTATAGTGCTATTAGTGTTGTGTTTGTTCAATGACATATGTATGATATGGCAGATGGTTACATTATTGGAGGTAACAAGAGAGCAAAGTATATGGTTCTACTTGTATATGCATAGAGAAAAAGAAGGAAGCTATATATACCCTTAATTATTACATGTTTGGCAAATGACATAGTATAGCAAATTAATTAACTTTAATTTGGATTTTTTATATATGGAGGGACTAGATTAATTAACTATTCTTATCTTTATGTGTTTCTCTTTGATCGGGTTAGATCCTCAATTCTACTCAGAAAATGAAAAAGGGATTAATTGTGAGTAATAATACCTCTTTGTCTGCTTAATGGTGTATCACTTCAGTAGAGACTATGAATTTATGTTTTCTTTATGCTCCTCAGCTTATTTCAAATACATTCGAGTGCCATTTGGTCCGAGTTTATCACTATTGAGCATTTTATTTTTATTTTTAACAAAGAAAAGGATGATGGGGATTTGCTTTGGTTTTGAGACTTCTTTTTTTTTATTTATTTATATTAATTGTTAATGAGTTTAACTTAACTAATTATTTTAGGCTGATAATTGAAATGATCTTTTCTGATTCAAATGCAGTTACCATCCAATTCCCATTGTGTTTTCTCAAGCAAAGGGAGTTGCTGTGTGCGTGGGATCCAGAGAGAAACAAATATCTTGATTTCTTAATTGCTTATTCTGCTGTTAATCAGGTAACATGCTTGTAGATCTCAAATTTTGATTCGGAAATGGTGCCCAAATGAGTTATAGAAGTTAATTTCTAATTATTGAAGTGCATGTCTTTTCCTTGATGACATTGCTATCCTAAAATTCTGAAAGCCTTAACAGTAGTCATATCTTAATGTTCTATATTTTCCAAGGTTATGGGGTTGAAGTAAATGTTTGCTTAGTGTGGGACTATGGCCTAGTACACAAGGAATATCTCATGACATGCTAAGCTGAAATCCACAATACTTTATGACTTTATTTTTCCTCCCCCAACCCCTTTTCTCTGTGGATATTAATAGTATTTGCAAAACTAAAGGGAGAAACGCTTTAGCTATGGCCTGAAGAATCTGTTTTGACATATATTCATATATATATACAAGTTTAAAGGTTTCTATAAGGTATAAAGTTACAGATTTTACCATACAAGAGAAACGCTTTAGCTATGGCCTGAAGAATCTGTTTTGACATATATTCATATATATATACAAGTTTAAATGTGCACACTGTTTCTTATGAATCTATTGAAACAAGCATTTTGGTAGATCCTTGTCAACACTTGAGCCTTGCTCATGAGAGTGGAAAGAGGATATTACCCTTAGGCAGTTACACATTCAGTGTAGGGGATACACACCATACACTTTCACTTCAAATTTATTGATTGCATATTTTTCTGTTTCTTTTCAAGGCAAATTCCATGTCTCGCACTTCTCATATTCTAATACCCTTATTAGACAACATGCATGCATCTACTTGTTACACTATGAATTAATAAATGCCATGAAAAATTTCTATTCCAAATTTTCTGTTGACATGACCAAAAAGTTCGAGTACACAAATTCAACTAGGCTATATTTGATTGACTTTTTAATTAATCAAATTTTAATTACATGCTTGCTTACTCTCTGGATAATTCCTTGAGAAAAACTAAAAAGTCTTCTGCTATAGATTTATGCCAATTGCCCCTCTCATGATTATTTGTTTATCAAGATAATGGAGGTCAAGTTTTCCCTCAAACTTTTTCTTTTTCTATTTTTTCTTTTGCCTTACATGTAGTATCATTTGACATAGATCTAAAAGGGAATATTCCAATAAATTAAATATAAACGAGGCATCAAATTCACTTTGTCGCGTACAGGCAGACCAACTTTATTAGCCTCAGTTTATCATCATAAACTAATGATTAATTAGTAGCGAAAGCAGTAAGCAACGTCTTTAGAGATAGTAGTTATAAGTTATAACAATATATTATACAGGCTAGTAACAACTCTTAGTTATACCAAAGAGCCTTATTTATCAAGATTAATTTTATTATTGTTTCCACTTTTTCTCTTTCATGCATGCTTGATTAGTGTAGGCGAGGCATGATCGGTGATCCTAATTAAACTACTAAGTCATGTCTCTCTTTAATTAATGATTTGAAACGTTTTGGCTTTGAAAATACCGACAGTATTATGCAACTTCTTATCAGATTTTTTTTTTTGGAAGTTAGAAATGAGACTCGAACTCAAGACTTTTAGACGGGGATAGAGAAATTATATTTGTTGACAACTTCTTATCAAACTTACTAAATCTAATTAAAATAATTTTATTCGTTTAATAATTCAAATGCGTTGTATACTGTGAATTGAAAATGGACCAAGTAAAAAGTTGTGTGCCACAGCCCACAGTGCCAGAAATATCAAAATTCCAAAATAGATTGAAGAGAGATGGCATTTATTTCTTTGGTCTCTTTAATTATAGTAATAAAAAAAAGTCAAAACCCAATGAAATTGAAAATGAATTGAATCTGAATTATTTGACTGAAAAAAGGAAACATTAAAACTCTCTCCGCTTAAAATTTCTTGAAGTTGTATAGCCATGTTATTTTTTTTAACTACTTTTCTATATAATTATGCAGGGTAACAATGAAGATTAAGCAATGAAGATTAAGCTGACTATTATTGTGGTTTATTGGCTAAGATAGAATGCTACTTAGAATCTTTACATGTATGGTTGACTAATGATTTTTATTAGAAGATACTTTTATTGGCTAAGTGATATTATGGTTTTGATATGGCTATGCTTATTTTAGTTTGAGTTGTATGAATTTTTATAGTTAACTTCATTCTAGTACTTTTGGATCAATGTTATAAATATATTTTGGTTAGAGACAATTTTTATTATATAAAATAATTATTTAGTATAATTATGTCTTTATTTTTATTTTGTAATATTTAATTACTTTATACATGTAATCATATTAACTATTATGTTGTATTAATAATTATTAGATAATTATATATATATATATATATATATATATATATATATACAGAAAAAAAAAAGAGGACCTAAGGCTACGCTTATATACAGTAGCTATAGTATACGAAAAAAAAAAGAGGGACCTAAGGCTACGCTTATAAAAAGTAGCTATAGTATACACTGTGGCTACGCTTTACAAGTGATGCGGTAGCGTTAAAAAGCGTAGCCTATTCTGGAAGAACGAAAGCTGAAAAGCGTAGCCTTTGGTCATGGAGAGCATCACTTGAAAAGCGTAGCCTATTCCCAAATACCAAAAGCGTAGCCCTTGGTGCAGAAAAGCGTAGCCTTTGAGAATAGGCAACGGCCGAATAGGAATCACCCTGAAAAGCGTAGCCGTAGCCTAAAAAGCGTAGCCGTAGCCTAAGGCATCATTTTTTTTCACTTTTGGCTACACTTTTCAAGTGTACCTGAATGGGTGTTTTTCTTGTAGTGATTTGGGTACCTACTCATGTGAAACTAGAAAAATCAAATATTCATGTGCATTGATATGTTATGGTTTGCTTTAATAAAAAATAAAAATAAATAAAAATAAATAAATAAATAAAAAGGGAAAAAATAAAAAAAATAAAAATATATATTTCCAGCATAAATGAATAAATAAGAAATTAAATAAGAGGACAAAATTACCCCAATGTTAAGTTAATGAAAAATCAATGCATATGTGATAAAATTAAAGAAAAGTTGATACATGAGTATGTAATGCAAAATTGGGAATTTTGGGTAGTTAGGCAAGATTTTAGAAGTACATAGAGTGTGTGTATAGGAGAAGAGCTTAGGTTAATTAAGGATTCATATTATAGCTCACTTGGCTATACATATATCCTCACACTTACCTTAGCCCATCACAACCCTGAAAAGACCTCACGATGTTTACATTGGTACATTAAATTTTTGTTGATTGGTTAGATGAAGAACAAAGTTTAAAAAGCAAGACTAGAGAAGAATAGAGTGAATTAACCCTAAACACTTGAGAGATTAGAGTGCATACACACTACTAGTGAGGGTTCAATGCTTGATTCTATGTTCCCTGCTTTCATGAGCTGTCTTCTTACAAGTTTACTTATCTTTTATTGTGTGATTTGAATTAGTGGAATCTGATTTATGTTTGTCTTGGAAAATTTGTTTATTTTTAACCAAGTAGGTAGAAGCATTTTTGCATGTAGTTGCATTCATATAGATAGGTTGCATTTTATAAGTTTTACCATTCCTCTTCACTCTTATAGCTTCTCTTGAGCTTAGCATGAGGACATGCTAATGTTTAAGTGTGGGGAGATTGATAAACCACTATTTTATGGTTTATCTTATGCTCAATTGAGTGGTTTATATCAATTCTTTACTCACTTATTCATATAAATTGCATGGTTTTACATTTTCTTTCCTGATTTTGTGCTATGATTGGAAACATGTTTCTTTGGTCTTAAATTTGCTATGTTTAATCCTCTCTTATTACCATTCGATGCCATGATATGTGTGTTAAGTGTTTTCAAGGTTTATAGGGTAGGAATGGCTTGGAGGATGGAAAGGAAGCATGCAAAACTGGAAGGAATACAAGAAGCTGAAGGAATTGCTAAAGATGTCCAACCTGACCTCTATGCACTAAAATGGTCATAACTTGAGCTACAGAGGTCCAAATAACGCGGTTCTAGTTGTGTTGGAAAGCTAATATCTGGGGCTTCGCAACGATATATAATTTTCTATAGCTGCCTGACGAACGGATTTCTGCTAATTTAGAATTTTATAAAAATAATTGCGTTGGTAGTATAGTTTCTAAACCAACAGAGAATCCTTTCGTACAAAAGTTTGGTTGTCACAAATAACAAAACCCAGTAAAATTTATAACCGAAGTATTTAAACCTCGGGTCGTCTTCTCAAGGAATTGTAGGGAAGTATGATTTATTATTGGTTACGGAAAATTGTATATTTTTGGGTTTTTTTAAATAAGAAACAAGTAATTTAAATGACAAGAAAAATAAATTAATAATTATAAAAATCTCTTGGCAAGGTATAAGAAATTGAAGTCCTATCCTAGTTGTCCTTATCAATTGTGATGAGAATTGGATTTTGCTCCCACCTTATTAACCTCTAACTATGAAGGTAAGTTAAGTGGATGAATCCATTTGATTCCTTAGATCCTAGTTAATTTCTAAGAAAAGACTAGAGTTATTGGAATTCAAATTAATTAGCAGAGATAACAATTAGCAATCACAATGAGTTTGATAACTCAAGTGTTACCAATTACTTAACCAAAGCCAAAGGGAGAAAATAAACCAATAATTAAATTAAAAGTATCATAAATAAAACAATCATAAGTCTGAAATACCTTAAATTGCATTAATTAAGAAAATCATAACATGAATGGTTCATAAGCCAAATTGGCAACATAAATAATTAAACAGAGAGATAGATAAATCAAAGCACTAGAATAAATAAAAGTAAAAGAGAAATTAAATTAAAGGAACATTGAACCTGGAATGAAGAAGAAGTAATCCTAAAATTAAGAGAAATCCTAATCCTAAATCCTAAGAGAGAGGAGAGGACCTCTCTCTCTAAAGCTACATCTAATCCTAAAATTATGAATTATGAATGTTGTATGAATTGTTGTTGTTTTATTGAATGGATGCATTCTCCCACTTTATAGCCTCTAATATGTATTTTCTAGGCCGAGAACTGGGCCAGAAATAGCCCAGAATTTGCTGGGGGCGAAATCTGCCACGCTGATTTTTGTCACTGCAATACGTCCGCGTGGAGCACACGTTTGCGTCACCTAGCTGTACGCCCACTATGGCAAATTACATATCAAATCGAAGCCCCAGACGTTAGCTTTCTAACGCAACTAGAATCGCGTCATTTGGACCTCTGTAGCTCAAGTTATGACCGTTTGAGTGCGAAGAGGTCAGCCTGGACAACTTAGCAATTTCTTCAACTTCTTGTATTCCTTCCATTTTTGTATGCTTCCTTTCCATCCTCTAAGTCATTCCTGCCCTGTAATCCCTGAAATCACTTAACGCACATATCACGGCATCGAATGGTAATAAGAGAGGATTAATAATAGCAAATATAAGGCCAAAGAAGCATGGTTTCAATCATAGCACAAAATCAGGAAGGAAAAAGTAAAACCATGCAAATAGTATGAATAAGTGGGTAAAGAGTTGACAAAGACCACTCAATTGAGCACAAGATAAACCATGAAATAGTAGTTTATCAACCTTCTCATACTTAAACATTAGCATGTCCTCATGCTAAGCTCAAGAGAAGCTATAAAGGAGTGAAGAGGAATGGTAGAATGTATGAAATGCAACCTATCTATATGAATGCAACTACATGCAAAATGTTTCTACCTACTTGGTTAAAAGTAAATAAGCTCTTTAAGTCAAACATAAATCATATTTCACTAATTCAAATCATACAATAAAAGACAAGTAAACTTGTAAGAAGATAGCTCATGAAAGCAGGAAACATAGAATGAAGCATTGAACCCTCACTGGTAGTGTATATCACTCTAATCTTTCAAGTGTCTAGGGTTAATCACTCTACTCTTCTCTAATCATGATTTCTAAACTTTGTTCTTCACCTAATCAATCAACAAATATTTAATGTACCAATGCAAACATCATGAGGTCTTTTCAAGGTTGTAATGGGGCTAAGGTAAGGGTGAGGATATATGTATGGCCAAGTGAACTAAAATATGAATCTTTAACTAACCTAAGCTCTCACCTAACATACACATACTCTATGTAATTCTAAATTCATGCCTAGTAACCCATAATTCCCAATTTTTCATCTCATACTCATGCATCAACTTTTCTTTTAATTTTTATCACATATGCATTGATCTTTTCCTTAACTTAACTTAGCATTGGGGTAATTTTGTCCCCTTATTTATTTATTTATTGAATATATTTTTTTGGATTTTTTTATTTTTTTATTTTTATTTTTTTAAATAGAAAAATAAATATAACTTATCAATGCACATGGATTTTTAATTTTTCTAGTCTCACATGAGTAGGTACCCAAATTTTCAATATTTTATCAAATTAAAAACATAACACTTTCCCTTATTAACCCATGTTCCCACAGTTTTCCCACACTTAATTAACACACCATCTCTAACTTAAGCTAACCAAAGATTCAATTAGGATAATTAATTATTTTTCTGCTTAAGGCTAGTGATGTGGTAAAATATAGAAAAATGGGATTTGATAGGCTCAAAGTGGCTGACAAAGGTAATTGAAAGGGTAGGCTTATTTGGGATAAGTGAGCTAAACAAGTAATGGCCTCAATCATATGCAAGCATGTAAATACACTAAATAGTGGACATATAGAATGGAACAAAGCAAAGATTACAATCATAGAGAAGTAAACACACAAGAATAAAAATTTATGGTTAAATAATGTAACCATATAAATAAGCTCAAAATCTCACAGGTTGTGTGTTCTTAGCTTTTTAAAATATGTTCCAAATACAACTTCAAACAAGTTTTAACAGAAAAAATTTTTCAATTTAAATTAGTGAAATACTATAAAAATTTCTTGAAAAAGAAAATATTACTTCAACCAAGTGGTAAAATATGCACAAAATCAAATAAACATGTAATCAAACATGTAAATGCAACAATGAACTAATAAAGAAAATAAGACATTGGTGTTGAAAAGGAAATAACTAACCCATGAAAGTCGGTATTGACCTCCCCACACTTAAAGATTGCACCGTCCTCGGTGCATGCTGAGATGTACAAGTGGACGGGTTGCTACAACTGCGTTTGTAGATAGAGGCGCCTTAGCTGGAGGTCTCTTGGTTCCTCTCCGTGCCGGTGTCTTGTCAATGGCCTTCTCTTTTCCTTTCTTGGTACCCATGCCTAAGGAAGAAGAAAAAGGAAGAGTGTGAAATATAGAAAACTAAGACCGGAAAGGAGGAAATTCCAAGTGATAAGAAATGCCAAAGGAAAGATGATAGCCCAACTACATGGTAGCTACAACATGTAGGGAAGACAACAATAAAGATCAAAAAGGGCAATTCAAAATAATTAGATGCAAGAGGGTAAAAACATGCAAATAATAGGCATGAAAAGCATAGCTCAAGCATCAAGTAATAAATGTGCCAAATTAAAGAGCATGTGTAATGATGACAATTGTGAATGATAATCCCAAATACATGTGGAGCACAAGTGTTGTGAAAAAGAGGTATGCAAGTGAAAGAGTAAAATAAAATAAGATTCAAAATGCCATAAAGTTTTTTCACAAACACTGGGTGTGCAAGTTAAAATAGGGATAAAAATAATGTAATCCAAATGTATATGAGAGCCATAAGTAAATGTCAATTGTCAAATCTCTCCTCAGAATAGCCACATGCTCAAATAAAATAAGGTACTATCCAAATAAAACTCCAACACCAACATAAAAATGCATGAAAAAGAATTGAAAAAGAAACCAAAAGGAATTAAGCTAAGATGAAATTGAGAAGAAAAAAAGAACAAATAAATGCATTAAATTAAAGGGATAGAAGAGTAGAGGGGGAGAAGAAAAGAAAGAAAGAAGAACGAAGATGAAAGAAATTAGGATTTGGGGAAGAAAAGATAAGATATCTTGGCTGATCTGGATAAGTTGTGCGTCGCATATGACACGGACGCGTGGGTCACACGGTCGCGTGACTTGATTTGTGCGAATGGCGCGAGGGCAGTGATGGGATATTTTTGTGGAAAAAACGAATTTCTCCAAAACACCCAAAACTAACCGGCAAGTGCACCGGGTCGCATCAAGTAATAATAACTCACGAGAGTGAGGTCGATCCCACAGGGATTGAAGGATTGAGCAATTTTAGTTTAGTGGTTGATTTAGTCAAGCGAATCAAGATTTGGTTGAGAGATTTGTGATTTGCAGAATTTAAATTGCATAGAAAGTAAAGGGAATGGGTAATTGGCATGAAATTAAAGAGAACTGAAATTTAAAGTGCTGAATCTTAAAGAACAAGAAATTAAATGGCAGAAACTTAGAACGCAAGAAATGTAAATTGCAGAATCTTAAAGTACAAGAAATGTAAATGGCTTGAATTGTAAAGGGAATTGGGAATTGGATTTGCAGAATTTAAACAAGGAAAAGTAAATTGCAACAAACAGAGAAGTAAAGGATGACTTGAATCGAACCGGATCTTAAAACAGAAATGTGAATGAGATTTAAAAACATTAAACAGAGGACGTAAAATTGGAATTCAGATCTCAGGACTCAAGAGACTAGATAACCAAGTCTAGATCTCAATGCCTTCCTAGATCCAACAAGAGTAATTGCAAAGGAAATGTAAATTGCAAAGAAAGTAGATGAGAGAGCAAGTAACAGAAACTGAAATTCAATTAAGCAGTGAATTAAACAAGATCCCAAGGTGAGATCGAAACAGAAGTTCTTCAATTCTCCACCCAAGATCCGAAGCAAGAAAATTTAAAGAGTGCTGGGCAAGAACAAGGAAGAAGAGAGATCAATTCTCCTCCCCAATTCTCTTGAATTAAAACAACAATGCTAGAATGTAAAAGTGAGCTCTCTACAAAACTCCCCAATCAAACCCGAAAAGAAAGCTCTATGAAAACTAAAAGGGAAGCTCTTGAAAAACTTAAATCCTATGCTATTTATACACTTTCTTCAAATGATCTTCAAGCCTTCAATTGGGCCTTTGCTCTTAATGGAATTGGGTTGATAGAGGCCTTGGTTGATTGCTCTTGGAGTTTGGAGAAGAACCGAATTGAACCGGGATTGGAATCATGAAAGCTTGAGTAAAAGTTTGAGTAAAAGTTTGAGGCAAACTTTTACTCCAACTTTTCACATCAGCCACCCTCTTTTGCTGATACCAACGTTGGGGCAAAAGTTTGGGGTCAAACTTTTGCTCCAACGTTGGCCTCCCCTTGCACACTCATGGCGCCAACGTTAGCCAAAAAGTTAGAGGCTAACGTTGGCGCAAACTTTTGCTCTCCAGGGTGTGTTGTTCATGCGCCAACGTTAGCCAAAAAGTTTGAGGCTAACGTTGGCTCAAACTTTTGCTCTCCAGGGTGTTGATTTGTGATGCCAAAAGTTTGCCAAAAAGTTTGAGGCTAACTTTTGCTCCAGCTTTTCGCCCAAAAGTTTGCACAAAAGTTTGAGGCAAACTTTTGGTCCAGCTTTTTGCTCCCTGGTTCATTTTCACTTATTCCAAAAGTTTGAGCTAAAGTTTGAGGCAAACTTTTGCTCAAACTTTTTGTCCTCTCTTCCTCCTAGCCATTCCTTCTTGCTTCAACCTTTCTCTAAGCTTTCTTCACCTATCATTAATCAACCAAACACATCAAAGCTATGCTCAAAATCATGAGATATTCATTCTTTCATAATATGTGACAATTATAGCATAAAACCTCATGAAATAGCATGAATTCATACATGGTTGATTAAATCAAAGGAAGCATGAAAATCTACCCAATTGGCTTGCTTATGGCTCAAGAAAGTGCATAATTCAATTGAAAACAAAAGAAAAAGGCTAGTGAAACTAGGCTAAGATGACTTGTCATCACAACACCAAACTTAAAGCTTGCTTGTCCCCAAGCAAGAAATGATTTATTGAGAAGAAAGAATGAAATGGAAGAGGAAGTTCATGCTAGTAGAGTGTTATTGGTAGTTCATGGGGTTTTATGTGGATATGTACACACTCACCTCTTATTGATTCTTAAGCCTAGAAAGCCTCCTTCAAGCTTCAAGTAACATACTGCTATGACCTCTCATTATTCCTTTATCCTTGGCTATTATCTTGTTCATAAGCTTTATTTGAGTGTCATGTGTAGCAAGTTCATTTCCTTTTCTTTATACTTGACACATTATTCACTATAGACACTTGGCTCACATTCCTTCTTAGAACATTGATGCCCAGCACCTCTTTGGGCTACTAAATGCCTTGTAGTTAGGTTGCTCTTGATAGTGGACTTTCAGCTGATGATCCCGGGTTAGTTAACCCAAGTCACCGAGTGTTGATGCACTCCAAAGAACTTAGTAGTCTAAGCAGATCCTAATACAAAGACACCACAGGCATATATTCTAAGGTTCAAGCTATTGGTGTCCAACTTTGTTTCTTTTTGTTTTCTTTTGTTCTGCCACTCTTTGGCTATTTCTTTTTCTCCCTTTTTTTTCTTTCTTTTTGTTTTTCTTTCTAACCAAGGATTTTTATTTGATTGAGATTCATAGACAGTAGGCCACTTTCTACTTAGAAGGAGACATCCTATTTCTCTTATTCACTAAAAGTGAGCTATCATACAATCACACATACATACCACCACTTACTTTTATTGTACTTCTATCTAACAGAGAACTATCTCACTTCACATTCAAATATTTCTTTTATTGAATTGAAAATGCAGGGGACAAAGTATGTGTTTTGTTCAGTGAAAGTAAACACACAAACACACACATAGACTAGCTTACTTATTCTAAGAGAAATTCTACTTGTATTAGATGAACACTTTAACAAAACACAAGTCAAAACATTTTTCAACAGTAAGAGTTAAGTGTAAATACAACCTAGTGGTTTGCAGTTCCTTTGTCCTTCCTTCTGTTGTGCCCTTTTGAGTTATGATGCATAGTGTCTTCAAATGGTGGTGAATTCCCTGCATAATTCTCAAAAGTTGCTTGCTTCTCAAGCCCTTAGATGACCAGTTAGTATGCATGAATTGATTGTGGCTTGTGGATTCAATTTGGTGTGGGAACACCAAACTTAATTTCTTGCCACTTTTCTGGATACAGCAGGTTAACTCTAGGCAAAATTTTGTGTCCTTGCTGAAGGTTATGAAGTTTAAGACAAAAAAAAAAGTTAAGTGGTTGAATAATCTGTTTGATTGCTTGGAACTAGCAATGTGCAGGAAGTTAAAATGTGCTTTTGAATGAGGTTTTGGTGGGACACCAAACTTGGAATCCTCCATTCTCCCTTGAGTTGTTTTTGGTGTGCAACACCAAACTTAGCTCCTTGCAATACATACTAATTATTCAACATTTTTATTGAAAAAGCTATGAAAAGAAAACTACCTCAGGTTGGGTTGCCTCCCAACAAGCGCTCTTTTATTGTCACTAGCTTGACATTGGGGCTTTCTTTTATGGTGGTTGGTGCTTGTAGTTCCTCAACTTGTCTCCCCTGACTGTGATCCTCCTCTTTGTTCTCTGGTGTTCAATTTCGGCATGTTCCAACGAGATTATGTTGCTGACAGTGTAATAGTCATCAGTCTGTTGGCTTGCTCCCAGTTGTTGATATATCAATTGCACTTTGTCACCTTTGGAAAGCCCCTCTGTTGGAATCTTCCTATTCTTCCAACCCCTTTTTGTTTTGTTTCTGCGTTTCATCCCCTTTTTTGTTGATCTTTCTTTTATGGCTGTAGACTTACCTTGGGGATTTCTCTCTTCAGTAGCTAATACTCTAATATCCTCTTGGACTTTTTCATCCTTCTGCACAATCTTCTGCCTTGGGATATTGTTGTGAATCACCTTGTCAATTTCCATAGAGTCCCTCCTCCTATTACTAAACTGGGCTTCTGGTAATACTTTCAGAGTGACACTCTTATCATGCATCTTGAGAGTTAGTTCTCCTTGCTCTATGTCTATGATAGCTCTAGCAGTGGCCAAGAATGGCCTTCCCAGTATAATAGAATCACCGTCATCCCCATCTGAATCCAGAACCACAAAATCTGCAGGGTATATAAAATTGTCCACCTTGACCAGAAGGTTTTCAATCATACCCGTGGGGTATACTGTTGACTTATCTACTAACTCTAGAGATATCTGTACTGGTTTAACTTCTTCTATATGCAATTTTTTTACCAAGGAGGATGGTATTAAGTTGATACTTGCTCCTAGATCGCACATTGCTTTAGTGATGGTTAATTCCCCAATGGTGCAATGTAGCAAAAAGCTCCCTGGGTCCTCAAGCTTAGGAGGAAGTCCTTTTTGAATCAAGGCTCTGCATTCCTCAGTAAGCAGTATAGTTTCTTTCTCATCCCAACTTCTTTTCTTGTTGATAAGCTCCTTCAAAAACTTGGCATACAGAGGCATTTGCTCAAGTGCTTCGGCCAAGGGAATATTGATTTCCAGCTTTTTGAAAGTCTCAAGGAACTTATGAAAATGTTGGTCTTTAGTTTCTTTGTTGAACCTCTGGGGATATGGCAGTGGAGGTGTGATGCTCTTTCCTATTTGCTGCTGTCCCTGAGTTACTTCTTTTGAACCGTGTGGTTGGTTGTCCTTCTCTTTGAGTTTCTCAATGCTCTTGTTTGGCATCACAACTCGATCCTTGGTTTCATCTGCCTTTGTTTGCTTCTCATCTTCTATTGGCCTTTTGCTGCTCTCTGATTGCTTCTTTGTAGTGTCATTATTGCTCATCAATGTTCTCCCACTCCTTAATTGTATTGCCTTGCATTCTTCCTTAGGATTTGGAATTGTGTCACTCGGCAGAGAGCTTGAAGGTCTCTCACTAGAGATCTGCTTGGAGATTTGCCCCATCTGCCTCTCTAGGCTCTTTATGGAGGCTTCATGGTTCTTGGTTGTCATTTCCTGGTGTTTCAACATTTTATCCATCAAGGTCTCCAAGTTAGTGAGTCTTTGAGATTCAGGTGATACTTGAGGTGGGTTATGAGATGTGGGTGGTGGATGGTAGGTATTTTGGTTGGTGGGTTGGTTATTGGATTGGTACTGGTTGGGGTTGGGGTAGTTGTTTTGAGGTTTTCTGTAGGGGTTCTGGTTAGTTTGCTGCTGATTGTGGTTTTGGTTGCTTCTTGGGTTGTTTTGGTTCGAGTTCCTCTGCCATGGTTGTTGGTTTTGGGTGTGATTATCTCCCGATCTGAGGTTTGGGTGGTTCTTCCAGGATGGATTGTATGTATCACCATACACTTCATTTGGTCCTTGGTTGTGCATATACTGCACTTGCTCTTGTTGTTGTTCTTCTTGAGTTTCTTCATTTTGCCCCCATGTGGATGATGGTTGGCTTGTGTTAACTGCTGCAACTTGGAGGCTATCAATCCTCTTGGCCATTTGCTCAAATTGTTGTTGAATTTGCTGCTGCATCATTTTGTTTTGAGCTAAGATTGAGTCCACTCCTTCTAGCTCCATTACTCCTCTCCTTTGTGATGGCTGGCGATTTCTTTGGTGAGCAAAGAAGTATTGATTGTTGGCCACCATGTCAATAAGATTTTGAGCTTCTTCTGCTGTTTTCATCAGTTGCAATGATCCTCCAGCTGAGTGGTCAAGTGATTCTTGAGCCTTTAGAGTGAGTCCTTCATAGAAGTTCTGTAGCTTGTCCCACTCAGTGAACATTTCTGGTGGACATTTCCTCAGCAGAGCCTTGTATCTCTCCCATGCTTCATACAGATTTTCAGCATCCAATTGTGTGAATGTTTGCACCTCAGTTTTCAGCCTGATAACTCTTTGAGGTGGATAGAATTTGGCTAGAAATTTAGTCACCAAATCATCCCAGCTAGTGATGCTTCCTTGAGGAAAAGTTTTAAGCCATTGTGCAGCCTTGTCCCTTAATGAGAACGGGAACAGCAGAAGCTTGTAGGTCTCAGGATTCACGCCATTGGACTTGACAGTGTCACAAATCCTTAAGAAGGTAGATAGATGTTGATTTGGATCCTCCAATGGTCCTCCCCCAAACGAGCAGTTGTTTTGGACCAATGTAATGAGTTGTGGCTTCAATTCAAAGTTGTTTGCATTGACATTAGGGGTGAGAATGCTGCTTCCATAATGCCTAGCATTTGCAAAGGTATAGGAGGCCAAAACTCTCCTCTGGGGTGGGTTGTTGTTGTTATTGTCTGCTCCACCAGGTGGATTGGTTGAATGTTCCTCCATATCTTGGAATTCTTCTTCTGATTCCTCTTCTCCAACAATATTTTTCCCTCTTTCAGCTCTTCTTAACCTCCTGAGAGTTCTTTCGTCTTGTTCATGAAAAGTGGGTGTGGTTCTTCTTGTACCTGACATACACGCAGAACATAAGAAACACACAAACCAGTGACACTTCAATCTACTTGCTAGAATGAAGTTTTAGTTAGCTTAAGCAAAAATTCAAACAGTTAGTGGGTTAGTTGAAAATTAGAGAAACAGAAAATAAAAAATGCTAGATCTAGATCTCCACTTCACTTAATCATTGTCAATCTAATCAATCCCCGGCAACGGCGCCAAAAACTTGATGGGATATTTTTGTGGAAAAAACGAATTTCACCAAAACACCCAAAACTAACCGGCAAGTGCACCGGGTCGCATCAAGTAATAATAACTCATGGGAGTGAGGTCGATCCCACAGGGATTGAAGGATTGAGCAATTTTAGTTTAGTGGTTGATTTAGTCAAGCGAATCAAGATTTGGTTGAGAGATTTGTGATTTGCAGAATTTAAATTGCATAGAAAGTAAAGGGAATGGGTAATTGGCATGAAATTAAAGAGAACTGAAATTTAAAGTGCTGAATCTTAAAGAACAAGAAATTAAATGGCAGAAACTTAGAATGCAAGAAATGTAAATTGCAGAATCTTAAAGTGCAAGAAAAGTAAATGGCTTGAATTGTAAAGGGAATTGGGAATTGGATTTGCAGAATTTAAACAAGGAAAAGTAAATTGCAACAAATAGAGAAGTAAAGGATGACTTGAATCGAACCGGATCTTAAAACAGAAATGTGAATGAGATTTAAAAACATTAAACAGAGGATGTAAAATTGGAATTCAGATCTCAGGACTCAAGAGACTAGATAACCAAGTCTAGATCTCAATGCCTTCCTAGATCCAACAAGAGTAATTGCAAAGGAAATGTAAATTGCAAAGAAAGTAGATGAGAGAGCAAGTAACAGAAACTGAAATTCAATTAAGCAGTGAATTAAACAAGATCCCAAGGTGAGATTGAAACAGAAGTTCTTCAATTCTCCACCCAAGATCCGAAGCAAGAAAATTTAAAGAGTGCTGGACAAGAACAAGGAAGAAGAGAGATCAATTCTCCTCCCCAATTCTCTTGAATTAAAACAACAATGCTAGAATGTAAAAGTGAGCTCTCTACAAAACTCCCCAATCAAACCCGAAAAGAAAGCTCTATGAAAACTAAAAGGGAAGCTCTTGAAAAACTTAAATCCTATGCTATTTATACACTTTCTTCAAATGGTCTTCAAGCCTTCAATTGGGCCTTTGCTCTTGATGAAATTGGGTTGATAGAGGCCTTGGTTGATTGCTCTTGGAGTTTGGAGAAGAACCGAATTGAACCGGGTTTGGAATCATGAAAGCTTGAGTAAAAGTTTGAGTAAAAGTTTGAGGCAAACTTTTACTCCAACTTTTCACATCAGCCACCCTCTTTTGCTGATACCAACGTTGGGGCAAAAGTTTGGGGTCAAACTTTTGCTCCAACGTTGGCCTCCCCTTGCACACTCATGGCGCCAACGTTAGCCAAAAAGTTAGAGGCTAACGTTGGCGCAAACTTTTGCTCTCCAGGGTGTTGATTTGTGATGCCAAAAGTTTGCCAAAAAGTTTGAGGCTAACTTTTGCTCTAGCTTTTCGCCCAAAAGTTTGCACAAAAGTTTGAGGCAAATTTTTGGTCCAGCTTTTTGCTCCCTGGTTCATTTTCACTTATTCCAAAAGTTTGAGCTAAAGTTTGAGGCAAACTTTTGCTCAAACTTTTTGTCCTCTTCTTCCTCCTAGCCATTCCTTCTTGCTTCAACCTTTCTCCAAGCTTTCTTCACCTATCATTAATCAACCAAACACATCAAAGCTATGCTCAAAATCATGAGATATTCATTCTTTCATAATATGTGACAATTATAGCATAAAACCTCATGAAATAGCATGAATTCATACATGGTTGATTAAATCAAAGGAAGCATGAAAATCTACCCAATTGGCTTGCTTATGGCTCAAGAAAGTGCATAATTCAATTGAAAACAAAAGAAAAAGGCTAGTGAAACTAGGCTAAGATGACTTGTCATCAGGCAGCAACGCGTTCGCGCAACTCTCTGTCTCAACCTCATTTTGCCAAAATATTTGGGTGACGCGATCGCGTGAATGGCCATGTTTGGAGGACGACGCGGCCGCGTGGGGCACACGGTTGCGTGGTAAGGCTGGTCCTTCCAGCACCATTCTAGCCTCACTCCATCATAACTCTCTGCCATATACCTCTTTTACGTCAATTTTTAGGGTCACGCGTTCGCGTGGTTGACGCGGACGCGTAGGAGGCCATTTTCCAAACGACGCGGACACGTGGGCATGGTTGTGCCTAAGGCACGCCTCCAGCCACGCTTTCGCGTGACTTTCTGTTCAATTTTCTTTTCTTCCTAACGCAACTATGATGCAGACGTGTCAGCGGCGCTGGCGCGTCGCGTGCCTCTCTTCTTCTTCTTCTTCTTTTTTTATATATGCAGAATGGAATTGCAAATGCAGGCTATATGCAGCTATATGCAGAAATTATGAATGAACACTAGTAAAAATAAAATAAAATAAGATTAAGAACAAAAAGGAAAGAATATACCATGGTGGGTTGTCTCCCACCTAGCACTTTTAGTTAAAGTCCTTAAGTTGGACATTTGGGGAGTCCTTTGTTATGGTGGCTTGTACTTTAACTCATCCTGAAACTGCCACCAATGCTTGGACTTCCAATAATCTTTATTATTCTCAAGTGAATTTTCCAAGCCTTGAGGGAGTTCTTCACAAGCCTTGAGCTCCCAAAGTGGATCCTCATGTATGCCTGGATCCCAAATCTTGTTTCTATACCCGTCTTCAAGTGGATCATGATGATTCTATCCGGGTGGTTCAGCCTTAGAATTCTCATTTAGGCACCCAAACATCCTCCTAGACCCAATTAATTGAGAATTATGCCAACCCTTGTACTTCAATTTGGAACATGCAACCATATTGAACCTTGCAAGATAACTCTTACCACTAACCATCTTCCTCTTGCTCTTATAGCCACAAAGAGCTCTAAGTTGACCATCTGTCTCAAGTAAACCATATTCAAGTGGAATGAGAAAGCTAAGGGATATGAATTTTACCCACTTGAATGTTGTATTGGGTGGTAATGGCCTTTGGGGAGAGGTCTCTAGCAACTTTGGCAAGGTGATTTTAAGCTTCACTCCCTTGTGCTCTTCTTGGACAACTTCCACCTCATTGTAAGCTTCTTCAATTTCAACCTCTTCCTCTTGGTAGCTTTCTTCCAATCCAATCTCCTCTTCATTGCTTTCCAAGGGCATGGGAGGTTGTGCTTCTTCTTTTTTAATTTCCATCTCTTGACCAACTTCTTCAAAGTCTTTAGCCATGATATGCCTTGGAGGTTGTACACCCTCTTTGGCATCAAATTCAAATGTCTTGGAAGGAGGTTCTATGACTGGACTTTTCCATGGAGTTTCTGCATCTTCCAAGTCTTCAACCTCTTCTTCTTCTTCAATAATTGCTGCTTTGTCCAGTTATTTTAGTATAAAATCGTACTCATCCTTGATGATTTCCTTTCCATGACAGCTCCTTTCAACTATTCCTTCATCTGCAAGGGTCTCTTCCACCTTCACCTTTTGGGCCTCCTCTTGCTCTAAGACAAGATTAGACTCCTCCTTGATGTCTTCCTTCACTAATTCTTCAACCACTCCTTCGACTTCAAGGGTTTCAACTACCTTCATCTGTAGGGCCTCCTCTAGCTTCTTATGAAGTATGGATTCGCAAAGATGATTCCTTCTTTCTTGTTCCATATCAATAACATAATTGGGATCATCTTGCTCTTGGATTAATGGATGTGGGTGCTCTTCCATGGAGGGTGGTGATGGGATGGGAAGATTATTATGTGGTTGAAAAGGAAGCGCACTAAAGCTTGAGGGTTGAATATTGGAGGTAGAGGGTTGGTCCATGCGGGATATAAGTGCTTAAAGAGTATAGGTGAGACTAGTGATAGAGGCAAGTGTGGTATGAAGCTTTGTTTGCCCTTGTGAATAACACCAAGGGTGTTGTCATCCAGTGGAGGTTGGGGTGGATAAGGGTTAGGGTCATATGGAGGTGAATGGTGTAAAGGAGCTTGTGAGTTTAGTGGTTCAAAGGTATGTTGTGGAGGTGGTTTATAAGCATATGATGGGACTTGTTGGTAACTACAAGGGGGTCCACCATATTCATCATCTTGGTACGCTCCCTGGAATGGCTCTTGACTATAGTAATTTGGTGGAGGTGGTTTGTCACGAAAGGGTCCACCATAACTATTGTCTTGGTATGCATCACAGAATGGTTGTTGGTTATAGCGCATTGGAGGGGGATGTTGCTAAGAGGGTTGATCAAATCCTTGTGGCTCCTCCCAACTTTGATTCTTCCAATCTTGATGCCTATTTTCATTATAGTTTCCATTTCTTACAACAACATTAGAACCAAACTCAAAGCGATGGGGGTGAGAACTCATAGTAACTAATGAAAACTAAAAAAAAAACAAAAATAAAAACAAATAAACAAGCAAAATAAAATAAAATAAGAGAAAATGTTTAAAAAAGATTTGATTTTAAGAAAAGATAAGATAAGTTAGGTAAGAGAAGATAAGTTTTGAAATTAAAAGGTTTTGAAATTTAAATTTTGAATTTGAAAATTAAATTTTGAATTTTAAATTTTGAAATTTGAATTTTGAAATTTGAAATTTGAAATTTGAATTTTAAATTTTCAATTTTGAATTTTGAAAAAGTCAACAATATAAGATAATTAAAGATTTGAAAAAGATTTAAATTTTGAAAAGGTTTGATTTTTAAAATTTTAAATTTAAATTTCAAAAATTTGAATTTTGAATTTTGAAATTTGATTTTGAAATAAGATAAGATTTTGAAAAAAATATGATTTTTGAAAAAGATTTGAATTTTGAAATTTAAAACTAAGATAAAGTAAGAAAAAACAATTTTAAAATAAAAATCTGAATTTTTATTTTATTTTATTTATTTTTTTTTTTTCGAAAAAATCAATTTAAAAGTAAATATTTATAATAACCAATAATAAGGCACACGTTTGCAATTCTCCAGCAATGGCGCCATTTTGACGAGCGGATTTCTGCTAATTTAGAATTTTATAAAAATAATTGCGTTGGTAGTATAGTTTCTAAACCAACAGAGAATCCTTTCGTACAAAAGTTTGGTTGTCACAAATAACAAAACCCAGTAAAATTTATAACCGAAGTATTTAAACCTCAGGTCGTCTTCCAAGGAATTGTAGGGAAGTATGATTTATTATTGGTTATGGAAAATTGTATATTTTTGGGTTTTTTGAAATAAGAAACAGGTAATTTAAATGACAAGAAAAATAAATTAATAATTATAAAAATCTCTTGGCAAGGTATAAGAAATTGAAGTCCTATCCTAGTTGTCCTTATCAATTGTGATGAGAATTGGATTTTACTCCCACCTTATTAACCTCTAACTATGAAGGTAAGTTAAGTGGATGAATCAATTTGATTCCTCAGATCCTAGTCAATTTCTAAGAAAAGACTAGAGTTATTGGAATTCAAATTAATTAGCAAAGATAACAATTAGCAATCACAATGAGTTTGATAACTCAAGTGTTACCAATTACTTAACCAAAGCCAAAGGGAGAAAATAAAACAATAATTAAATTAAAAGTATCATAAATAAAACAATCATAAGTCTAAAATACCTTAAATTGCATTAATTAAGAAAATCATAACATGAATGGTTCATAACCCAAATTTGCAACATAAATAATTAAACAGAGAGATAGAAAAATCAAAGCACTAGAATAAATAAAAGTAAAAGAGAAATTAAATTAAAAGAACATTGAACCTGGAATGAAGAAGAAGTAATCCTAAAATTAAGAGAAATCCTAATCCTAAATCCTAAGAGAGAGGAGATGACCTCTCTCTCTAAAGCTACATCTAATCCTAAAATTATGAATTATGAATTATGAATGTTGTATGAATTGTTGTTGTTTTATTGAATGGATGTATTCCCTCACTTTATAGCCTCTAATATGTGTTTTCTGGGCCGAGAACAGGGCCAGAAACAGCCCAGAATTTGCTGGGGGCAAAATCTGCCACGCTGATTTTCGTCACTGCGATGCGTCTGTGTGAAGCACGCGTTCGCGTCCCCTATCTGTACGGACACTATATAAAATTATATATTAAATCGAAGCTCCGAATGTTATCTTTCCAACGCAACTGGAACCGCGTCATTTGGAC